>NC_056741.1:859500462-859697962 GCF_019279795.1 Protopterus annectens | reverse complement strand
TCCCGGTTAGGGGTCGCCACAGCAGAACTCCAGTCTGCTAATGATTGGCAGTAGATTTTTCCGTGCTGAGTTGCCAGCCCTGACGCACAACCTTCAACGAAGGTACGCCCATTCACGCATGTCTCTACACAGAAGACGCTCTAGCTGAGAATCAACAAGGACAACATCTTACTGTGAGGCGACAACACTACCGCGGCACCACAGTTTGTTTATGGCAGGGGACCACCAAATTGGCTTCCTTTTTTTGGAGGATAGCGTATTGGTTCTGTTTGGGATAGCATGATCCATGCACTTGTGTAAGTGCTTATAGAATGCATTTGTGTAGGATTCAGCAGTTGTAACTGTATTGTCCATCTGCATGGGTGTCATGAAGTTCACCACTTCTGTCTTAAGAAGCATGAAGTTGGCTTTGGAGAAATTTTTTACTGTGGTTTCCTTAATGGGGGGTGGGGGCGGGATATGGATATCAAGGGTGATTAGCTTATGGTTGGATTGGACCAACAAGGAGTTGACTTCAGGTGTGAAACACCGGTCACTCATGTTGGTAATGACTAGGTCTAGGATATTGTTGTCCCTGGTGGCGGTGTGGATAAGTTGATCCAGGGCATTGGAGTTTATGAATTCCAGAAAGCGTTGAGCTAAGGAGTTGGTACACGAGTAGTTTTCCCAGTTAATGGTGGGGTAGTTGAAGTCGCCCATTATTAGGGTGTTTGGTTGAACCCTAATATTTTCCAGTACATCAACAAAAGAGGAGTGGGAATCCTGGGGCATGGTGGGGGATCTGTATCAAGCTACAATTTGGATTGTGGTTTTGCCCAGAGTTAGTTGCACTTGGATAACCTCGGATGCATTATGCTGAGCAACTAGCCTGGAAGTGTGGATATCCTTAATGAATATGGACACACCTCCACCTTTGGTGTTTTGGTCCAAGTTACATGGCCTGAAAGTGTGGTAGGAGTTATAGCCTGGTAGTGCAGGGGTGCTCTCTGGAGCCTTGAACCAGGTCTCAGTCACTGCACAGATATCGATGTTCTCCATTTTAAGGAGCACCTCGAGTGAGTGCATTTTGAGATTTAGACTTCTAGCATTGAGTAGCATTACCCTCGGTTATTGCTTGCCTGTTCCAGTTATGGTGGTGAATTTGTTATTTGAACCTTGCCTAAAAAAAGGCACTATAGGGGAAGCAAGAGCCTTAGGTAGTATCCGGAATCCCAGGGCTGACAGGTGCAGACCATCTGTGGCAAAACATCGTGGTCTGTCGACCATGTCATCCCAAGCAGACAAATACTAGATCCCCTTAGCATGACACCAGAAGCTTAGCCAATTGTTGAAGTCAATCATTTTGTCCTTGTACTGCGGTATCATTCTGGGTGATGGCAGAATGCTACTCAGGGCTAGGGTCATACCTGCCTGGGCTACAAGATCGGAGAGATCTTCCATGTCTCTTTTCATGTAGTACAGGGAGGTACGTCTCAGGTCATTCACACCAACATGGACAATGACAGAGTCATATTTGTACTTGTTGTGGAGTGACCTGAGTGTGTGGGTTATGTGGCAGATCCTGGCACCTGACAGGCAACTGACAGTAACCTTCTCCTTGTTTAGCCTGGTGAGTGGGACATCAGTGTGCCTGACTATAGAGTCACCGGTGACTAGTGTGTTGGGTATGTTGTTTTGCCTTATTGGCTGTGGTTGAGTGGCACACTGAGTCTGTGGGCTATGTGTCATTTGGGTTGTGTTGGGGGATGGAGGTTGCTTGCATTTCTGCTTGAGAGGTCTCTTTTGCTTAGACAGATTATTATTGAGAGCCTCTGCGAATGTTTTTGTGTTACTATGTGTGGATTTTGGTGGTGTAGATTTAGTGAGGCTATGTGATGAGTGTGGTGTGATGCAAATGTTTACCTTCTCCTCTTGACTGTCAAGTTCAGTCTTGGTTGGAGAGAGCTTTACCTCCAGTTTGGCTAGATAAGTGCATCTCTCACAGGTTGTAGTGTTAGGTGGTAGGAGGAGAGGGTTGTCTGTGTACATGAGGCAATTTCTGCATTGCCTCAAGATTCCCAGATTTATCAGATAGACAGGAGAGAACACTGGGAGCTGACCCTTGGACATACCTAAATAAAAAAAATATTTTCCTCTAGATAAGTGAGGAAAGTGAGTACAAGAGCTGTTTTTCTCTAAGCAAGTGAGAAAAGTAAGTACAAAAACTGTTTTCCTAAAGGTAATGAAGATTGAATGCTATAGTAATTAGTAGCTTATTTAGTGCATACAAGTTCTGAACAAGTGTTGAGCATGAATAAGCAAATTTAAGTGCTAAAACTAAGAATCTGTACCTGCACTAGACGAGTTACAGGACAGAAACAAGTGCAAATACAGGCTTTCAAATCAGAAAGTTGAGAGAGATGGAAGAGATTGCCCAGATGGCCAATAACTACAATTTCTGGGCCAGAACCACTCCTTATGTGGTAGACAGGTTACCTAGTGCTTACCACTCCCATTGATAAGCTAGAAGGCTTCCCTCCAACACAGAAAGGCTTGGGGGGCTCAGAAGCTTACATACAGTCCTGGATACAGCAAATCTGTATCTGGACCACTAGTTACAGGAAAGGTAGGAAACAGGCTTAATTTTTTTTCCCAGAAAAGTAGGAAAAACAGTAGTAAAAACAATTCACATGCAGTGCAAGCTAGCACACTTGAGTATGTAGCAATATTAGACCAAACACAGTTTAAAAAATGCAATTAAATTAAAAAGGACTAAAAGCAAGTGCAGAAAGAGTTTATTAGGTAGAATGTGGTAAAGAGATGGGGCTGGGGAAGTGTCCCAGATCAAGTCTACAGTGGGGCGGGCAACTGCAAAAGCCACCAAATTTAAACTACAAACCAAAAATAGGGAGGGTGAGTGGGGAAAACAGTTTCAACAGAGATCTAAGCAACAACTAACAGTACAAACTCTGAAACCAAAAAAATATACTCAGCTCTGTATGTTTGCAGATCAGTCTCTCAGAACAGTGAGAGAACAGTTTCAACAGAGATCTAAGCAACAGTTAACAAACTCTATAACCAAAAAAAAAAAAAATATATATATATATATATATATATATATATATATATATATATATATATATATATATATATATATATATATATATATATATATATATATATATATGTGTATATATATGTGTGTGTGTGTGTGTGTGTGGGTGTATATATATATTTATATGTTTTTTTTTTTTTTTCGGCTTTTCTGGGTTAGGGGTCGCCACAGCAAAACTCCAGTCCACTAATAATTGGCAGTCAATTTTTATGGTGCCAAGGTGCCAGCCCAACACCCAACCTTCAATGAAGGCACACCCATTCATGCATGTCTTTTGAACACCCGTCACTTGCAGGGGGGGGGACATGCAGACTCAACACAGAAGGTGCTCCAGCCAAGAATCAAATGGGAGACCCTCTTGCTATGAGAGCTTATCAGATATGTGTGTATATAATATATATATATATATATATATATATATATATATATATATATATAGAGAGAGAGAGAGAGAGAGATGATATATATATATATATATATATATATATATATATATATATATATATATCAATAAGTTCAGGGGGTATGGGGACTTGCCCAAGTTCAGGGGGTATGGGGACTTGCCCAACTGAAAAAAAAAAAGAATTTAAAAGAGAAGAGTGAGGTTTAGTATTGACTCTTCTCCTGGGTCTTTGGTCCTTTTTTTGGTGTGCCAGTGTTACAAGTGCCAACATTTCAATAGGGAGCTGCACTCCTTTTTTATACTTATTTAAGCATACAGAATGAAGAGGAAAAATCTTATGTCTTTACACAGAGTAGTTTAAGGTAAAGTAATACAATATATACAAAAATAAATTATTGTCTCTCTGCAAATAAACAGGCAGAAGACACATATTAGAATGAAGTTGGATGCTATAAAATTATAGAGTAGCAAAATATGTAAGTGGAAACTATGAATGTAAAGGTTTTGTGTATATGCAAGATAAGATAGATGTGATGTAATCAAAGACGACAAATGGAAAGGTCATTATACATTTTATTATTGAATAGCTGACATTAAAAAAGTACTAACTGCTTTATCCCAGACATGTATGCAGTGATCTAGGAATGAGAATATTCAGATAATCTTAAATTCCAAATCTTTCAAAGTGTTAAAGAAACAGACATGGTTGGAATTATTATAATATGATTTTGAAATGCCTAAATAAATGATAAGTCCTTTCAGACTCTTGTAAGGAACAGGCTTAGGGAATTCATAAACACTGTGCTCCCCCTCTTGAGATGTAGTCCAAACATTAGTGCACTTCATACATGTGAATTATGTTTCCAGTATTCTGCAGACAGCTGGACTGATTGGACACCTGGCAGTGTATGCAGCAGCACCCCAAGCATGCCTTACTTCATAGCAGCCAATCTGTAAGCTGCTCCACTAACATAGAGGGAGAAAGCCCTGACTACAAACCAGGTGACCCAGGTTTGATTACCACTTCTGGTGACTGACAGAGTGATAGGGAGATATGGCCATACCTATCCACTAGAGAGGGTGGTATGTGAGCATCTCTAGATGACAATTCTTGATGGAGACCAGGGATGTCACCAGACAAGGCATATTTATAGGCAGCAGACTGAGCTGCCATGGAGGTGATTGTCACATAGTACTCCCCTTCAGAGTTGTACCACATTACCACAAGGGGAGGGGGATACAGGGTATGAGAGAAGCACAGACAAGCTGAGCTCTATTGCCTACTATCCATGACTGGCCCCAACAGATTACCGGAATAAGTCATATGGGGGCATGGAAATCTGGTAGACAAGGCGTAAGACATTGGCTGAAAGCAATGAAGGAAAGGTGGGTGGAACAAATAGCTAAACAAAAAAAAAATCCTCTCTGAAGACTTTATCCTAAAGTACTAGCCTGCACATATTTTTGCTGATGTGCTACATATGGAAGGGAAGCAAAGGGAATGGCATACTAACATGTTCTGCAGCACAGCATGTTACCCTTCAAAATTACAGCTGTGTGCAGTATAAATACATGTGATCTAGTATTGTATGCATGCATGGTGCAGGGGATTTAATAATTCAATTATTTCTATACAAAATATATAACATGTACCTAGGAATATGGGGACACTGGGCATGTGTATGGAGCATATGGATGCAATTTTACAAATGAAAACAGGAATAAATTTTTGTAAAGCTTATATGGAAACAAATATCTTAGACTAAGTGGTCTAATATGTAAAATTTTTAAAGCACTGGAATATGTACATTATCTGGCTTACATGCTGTTTTGAGATGTATGAGATCACTGGTATGAGAAAGTAAGTGCATATGTGCTATTACTTGTTCCACAGAGGAATGCTATCTCATTGCACGAATTATATTCTTTTTTGACAGTTTTTTTTATTTCCCATCACTGACTGCTACATCTGTCTGATGCAGTGATCTAGGAACGAGAATATTCAAATAAGCTGTTATGTAAAGGAGGTACCTGGTTTGATCAATGTAGAGGTGGCTTGCCCCAGAAAAAAATTCTTTTGTAGTGATCTGCTTTGTGACCTCTTTGCTTGTACCTCTTGATCATCTTTCATCTTACAGGTACCTCTGTTACCTTTTCTGTCCTAGCTGTTACTACCCATGTCTCCATCACCAGGTAAATACAAAAATGTTCTCCAAATGATTGAATGAAAGTGCACAGAACTAATGTTCAAAATCACCAAGCTCTTTAATAAAATGTTAGCGCTTTCGTTCAAATAAGTGTTAAACTTCATCAGACCTGATAAAGTTTAAAACTTATGTCTCCATCACTTCTACTCAGTCTACTTTAACTCTGTTCTCCCTTTTCTCTTCCACTTATGTAACTGTAGATGTATTTTGTTTGTTAGATCTTCTATGTATATTTGTCAGATTTTTTATTCTTACTCATAAGTGTAGTTCACTGTTATTTGTATACTGTACATTGCTTTGTTACATTATGATATAACCCAGGCTGAGCCAGAAACTGGTCTTTGCTTGACTAGAATTCTATACTGGTAAACAAATTTAAATAAATAAGTAAATAAATAAACCTCAAGTACATATGTCTTATGTAGATGTACACTTTAACTCTTAGTTATAGATAATATTTGAGAACAAATGTGATACAAGTTTGAGCATTTTTTTATCCCCTACATAATCAGCAGCTGAGCCTCTCTGCACTCAATCAATGCATTCTTTCCTTTAAGGTAAGATCCAGACTCAAACATTCCTCATCCAGGGTGAGACCCCCATGGCCTTTTGGCATAACTAAGGGGAACTTGGGGAAAAACAAAAGCAGTGGAAAGGGTAAAGGGTAAATCTGGATATTGTGGGGGCAGAAGCAACTGGACAACATCAGTGACCAATGAGATGGCTAATGGAATCCATACAAAAGTAATTATCATCTGGAATTGTTAGTTAACGTTACACCCACATTTGCGTAGTCATCCTGTTTGCAGATGAGAGTGAAGTAGGGTCAGTACTGGATCATGGACAAAGCCACCTGTGATATAACTTGGATATGCTGGCTAATTAGTTTAGGAGGCCACCAATGGGGTTTACTACTAAAAGATGCATGGTTATACACTGCGAGCAGAAAATAAGAAAAGATTTGAGTGTGTTTCATCGCTCTAAAATAAACCACACCACTGTATGCAAGTGCTACTATCTGCAGGGCAAACATGTTTGAATACATTGCCATCCTAAAGACACTGAATGAGGAATGCCAAGATGTTACCATTTTATGAGAATTCTCTTTTAGTGATGCATACTGCTGTGGTGGTCCTAATGACACACATAAGAGATGTGCTGGAGATGAAGAGGAAGGTGATTATGATGGTACTGGTACAGAATAATTAGATGAATATCATAGTATGTTTAACCTGAAGGTTTAAATGAGCCCTCCATGGTGATTGACAAGATATGGTAATGCAGAAACATGAGAGGTAAGATGCATTCAATGCAGAGATGGTAAGGTACTGCTTTACAGAGGCATGTTTGAAATATGAAATAACCACACAGAATCTTTTGCATGTTCTGCTATGCAAAGGATATAAAGCGGGGGTCATCTGCCAGGACAGGGTCACCCTGAACAAAATAAAAGAGATATCAGAAAAAGAAAGAAGTGAATGAATAGTGGGAGGGAGCAGTACCAGAACTAGTAAAGGGAAAATCTACATAAGAGATTCTTGTATATCATGAAGCTCCAGTAAGATGTTTGCATTCTTCCACCTGCATGTTTATATCTTTGCCATGAAAATTCCCATATAGCAATTCTGTTACAAACTTGCCAGAGGTGTGATATAACTTATTTGTCCAGTGGAAAAAAATAGATTTTTTTTCTTTAGGAGTTATGTTAAAATTCAGGTAACATTTTAAGGTGAAATTCCAAACTTCATTGTGAGACCTCTCAAGTTATAGCAACATCTTCTAAACCTGCAGTGGTGATTCAGAAAATGATTTACAGCTCCTCAATTAACAGGAGAAGAAGCCTGAAATGTAACATTACGGGGTTAATAAATTCAGTACGCTGTTTCCTTCACCTTTATGAGATTGTGTTTTTTTTTCTAGTGACATTGCTTGTGGGGGCAGTTTTAAACAGGCTGCAGTGATGAGGGACTTTTTTTAATCAAGTGTTTAACTGAGCCATCATGAAAGCATACTTTCCTTGTAGCAAGAACTGAGATGTTGATGTTAACAAAATCTTGACAGTACAAATAATTATTGCATTTTAGCCAGTTATTTATTTTTATTTGTTTACTTGTTTTTTTTACAAGGGGTTGTGTTTACAACTCCTTGGTGGAAGCAGTGGAAAATATTTGGGTTGTCTAGACAGCCATAACATCACACATTCCATACTAGTCAAAGCAGAATCCAAGTCTTTCATTTTTCAGATGACTTGTCCATAAAAAAGCAAAGGAATGAGTGAACATAGTCATAAATATCACTTATAAATTATTCAGTGTAGGTCTAATTACAGCAATGTGTTTTTCATTAAAAAAATGAAGTCTGATTTCCATAAAACAGAAACTTCCAAGCAAGAACAGATACTTTTCAGTTGTCATATAAAAAGGGTCTATTAATTTTATGACTGGCTGTATCCATAGCCAAAATGCTATACTCTCTGTTTTAATTACTTTTTTCAGTCTGTGTTATTAGAAGTCAATATTAAATCTGACTAAACATGAAATGCAAGACATGACACTTAGTTAATGATTCATTTCCTTCTGAGCTGACAGATGTTACCAAAAGGATCTTCTTAACAAAAGTTTTATGAAAATACTTTGTTCTTCTTTTGCAAAATTCCAATGGGTCTAGTACTATTAATGTTAGGTAACATTTAAAGGAGGAGTGAAGAATGTTCTGACTTTAACAGCTTTCAAAAAATGGTGGAGCCTGTTCAGTATTGGAAACCTGGACAAGGATTACCTTTATAATGGGCACATTTCTTTGCTATGTATATATTTCTTGTTGAGACTATATACTGCTCTCCTATCTTTGTCTCCTGTATGTGTGACAGAATGTTATACCACAGGATTAATGGATTATAACCATAGCTCAGCAGACTGCAGATCGTGTGTTTTGCTTGCCTAGCTGAAAGAAGGCGAGTCTTGCACATCTAAACAGCTATTTGCATTAGTTTCAAGTTTCCTTTTTAAGATGAAAATATCATGCATAAAACAGCAGCAAATTAGGTGTTTGGGCTTAATTTTCACAATACTGTAAATGTTGAAAAAAGCTACATGGACAAAACTGCCTAGCCTTGTATATAAATTGACAGTGGGACGAACAAAACTCACTGATGATAACCAGAAGAGTTACTACATACTGTAAGCAGTTTACAAAACTTAAAAAAATACGTAACGTTTACTGTGTCTTTTGAGTTAAATAATACAATTTACTCAAATGAGCTTATTGAATCAACAGTTGTTGTGCATGTAAATTAAACAAAACTCCTTATCTACATTAACATTACCACAGAGACATTTCACTGCTTCAGACTGACAATATGTAAACAAGTGGGGTACAGGTGAAGTTGCCTACATAGTGAGCAATAGGGTTGCTTGTTCTAAAGAAATTGTGATAAAATATTTATAGCACAGTCAGTGAGCAATCTGACAAAATGACAACTCTACAATGTATTGCAAAATTCAATGACTTGTTGAATAGCGATTGAGCCAATCATTATATCGTGAGTGTGGCAAACCTAAGACAAAATAGCAGCTTAATTCTTATTCTGTCCCTACATTGTATAAATAAAGCAAATGGCCCGGATAACATACTGCTGCAAAAATCTAAATGGGCGAGAACAGATGAGAAGATGGTTATTCTGTTAGATGGCTCTCATTAATAATAAAAGTAAGAGAGGCCTACCACAACAATGCCATAACAAAACAATAGAAGGGCAACATGATTGAAGGCAAGGTAAAAGATAATACTGATAAAATGATAGAAGTGCAACATTTAATTCAAGAGAAGAGAGAACATATAAACAACTTGGATGCCACTTAGTTTGCCTCAGGAGCAGGTTGACGGGTTCAAGTTTGTTTATATATTTTAAGCAAAATACATATAACAATTCAGCAAACAAAACAGACATAAATATTAGCTTACAAGTAAACATACAAACAAACTGAAATGATGTCATGTATAAATCACTGGGGTTCATGAAAGTGTTCAAAAATTTTGGGGTTCATGAAAGTGTTCAAAATTCTAAGTTACTAGACTATCTCATTAAAATTTAAAAGAAAATGTGAACTTACTAACCAGTTTACCCTCTATAATCACTGAGATTTACAGCCAGGATTAAGATTGCAAATGCTGCATTCCCATGGCATGTTCTAATGGCTATTGAATCTTTTTTAATTGAAGAACAATTTGCATAAAACACTAAGAGACAAGGAGTAGTGCAATGACAAATAAAGATGCTCAGATTTGCGGATGACTTTTCCTCAGTCTTGTATGAAAAGTGAAAGGACCTTGAAAAGTTAAAAAAGGCAATTTAATGCTTACAGGCATGTTACATCTATCAATTTCACAGCCATATTGATTGTTTCAGATATGGCAGAACATGGACATTAAGTAACAAAGTGGATACGTGAAATAACAGAGAGAAAAGACTATCACTGACGAGGCTTGCAACATGTAATATCATACAAAGAGACAGGATGGGAGGCCAAGAAAGGTAACTGTACTGATTATTGCATCAGTCCACAAATGATTATCAAATGAGGGGAATCAGATGACTTGTCCAATGATAATATGCATGCCCATTAAGGTTCAGCAATACAAACAGAATGTAGACTGGGGGGATATGCATTGATGCCACTATTACAAGCAATAATTTAGGATGGAAAGAGGACAAAAGGGTAGATGTACAAGCAAAATTACTTCTGATTTTTCATTCATAGAATTCAGAGAATTTTAAAGCAGTTTGGTCTTTCAGCCATCAACAACTGTCCAATATTCACCCTCAGGCTATAACAACTAACCCTGAGAGTGCTAGGTATGTTAGTCCTGGGGTCAATCCAGGTTATGCAATTATGCAACTTAAAATACAAAAAAATAAAGAAAAATACAGGGAAAAGTGCTGTCTTTTCTTCAATCTGTCCCAACAAGAGCATTGGCACAAGACCTAAACAATGACATGATAGCTAAACAAGAAAGGTATGATCTCCAAGCATATAAATTATTAGACATAATGTTATGTGGTTGCTTTAACTTATAATGAAATATATAGAAAAACTTTTTTAACTACATATGATTTAGATTTTATTTTTATCTCGTATTGTAAATTATGTTTTTCTGATCAGTATTTCTGTGCAGGACTAATAAATAGTAGGAATGGGTGGGGGGGGGGGCTTGCTTTCATTTTCTAGTCACATGGACCTCATGTAACTGAGCACAAAAATATCATAGTGTCAAAGGGACAGATGTCTCAGGGAAGAAGATATGAATCTACAACAGGAAAATGTGGGAGAGGTAAGGCCAAGGCATACAAATATAATGAGCAAGATAAAAAAAAAAAGAAATTCCAGACAAGAATGCAGCCAGCAAGTTATGTAATTATATAACAAAAACAGTGCCAAAAACAAATATGTTTCAGATATCATTATGTAATTTTGTTTTTCAGTAACACACACTTAAAACTGGCATATCTATTTAAGCCTCGTAGAACGCTGGAATCTAGCCTCACTGGCCGTTTAAGAATCCAATTCAAAATAAATTATGCAATTACATTTATTTAAGCAATGAAAGTGTAAGGTTTTGCTGTGTGGTAATTAAGTATATGTTGATTTAATTGTTCTCACAACCTAAAGAAGCCATTCAATTGATGAAAGCACTTACTGCATGTATGTATGTACATGTTTGTTTTTTTTTTTTTTTTTTAAATAAAGCTTTGGTCTGTCCCTAAGGTTTCCATTGTAGTCTTGTACTTTATTGGGAATAGAACAATGTGCAATAGTTGGAGAAAGTTGTTTTAAACATTTACATACAAAGGCAGAAAAAGATTCATTTTATAAATTAAATAAATGGAACATAGGAGCTGTTCTCATCCTATGAAAAGGTCAAAATTTATTAAAAGGCTCTAAACAGACAAAGGACAAGTTCTACTGTTTGAAGAAACGAAACTAATGATTAGGGGAAAGTGCACAAATGGAAGAAGAGAGACATTCAAGACAGTTTTACAGATATGTCCAAGGAAGGGGTTGGTTGTCAGACAAGAGTGATCACATTATTCAACAGGAGCACAGGAATTCAGATATGGATGGTTAAGATCAGTAGAGCTTGTGAGAGGGATAATTCAGAGAGAGATACCCGACAGCATTAAAGTATAGTCAATATCCATATTTCTCAAAAAGATGACTCTTGAATGAATTTTTTCAAGTATGCAAACAAAGTATTCAGAAATTATTCAGATCCTAACAGGATACCTAAATGTTATCTTTAGCATGCATGCAGAGCTTTTCATCTCATTACTAAGCTATGAGCAAATCTCCCTTTGATGGAGCATGAAGACATAGTGCAACTGTTCTAAAAGACAAACCTGACTGAACTAAAACAGGGGATTAGTGGCCAACTCATTCTTAAATACAGACGCAAATATGTGCACAGATGTTAACAAAAAACAATGGATGAAGTCTTTCCAAAACTGATTCAGGAAAAAAAATGGATTTGTCAAAGGGAGACATTCAGTGGGTAATTGGGTAATTGTTTAGACTTAGCTACTTTTCTAAAATCAGAAAAACATACAAATCTGCAACAATACTTTCCTGATGCCCATATGGCATTTGACAAAATTATTTGGGATTTTTTATTTGAAACAATGCAGAGCAGGGTCTTTAGAGAAAAAGTTCATTAGCTGGATCGGGTGATTATATAAAAAACTTGATGTTTTAGTAAATGTGGAGACTTCTTAAAAAGTACAGTTAAATGTTCAACGAGCAAGGCTGCCCCTCATCTACTTGGTTACTGTTTTAGTGATTGAGAAACTTGTGATTAGAATAAGAGAAAAATTAGATGTGATATATTATGAAAGCAAAAGGAATGCCTATTTTAGGCTCTATGAGGATAACTATATTCTCATGACAGAGGATATTGACAGTGTCATCAGAATTTTACAGATTTTTCAAGAATTAACTGAAGTTTCAGGGAAAAAAAATATAGCATATATCTCAAGTTTTATCTTCAGAATTACGGACAAAGCAAAGATTAATTAGGGAAGAGGCACCAAATTAAAGACACTTCTTAAATGCTGGTAGTATTAATTTAGAATGTCTCAAAGAAATCTCCAATATTAGAAGGAATGGATCAAACACTGAGAATAAATTAGGGGTTTCCCTACAAAATCTGCATAGTTAATACATATGAATTATAGTGACAAAAAGATGGTTCCAGAGAGAATAATATTGAGTAAATGAAGAAGCCCTAGAAGAGAATTTGGAGATGTAGACTACCCCACTTATCTAGGCCTAGACGTGGAACAGACACCAGAAGGAGCAATCAGTAGGAGCATTTACAATTTAAGTAAAAAAAAAAAAATAGGAAAAGATGCAGCTCGTCCTCAGTAACTGCTAGGATAAATACAATAAGTGCAAGTGTTGCATGTATTATTCTACATTTTCTAAGAAATGCACAAATACAAATAAATTAATCAGAATTAGAGGAACTATATCCTATCATAGAGGTAAATGTAATAGTCAATATGGACATAAATGCTGGCACTAATACAGGAGGGAGCATGGATATTGTTGTTCTTTCTAACACCAGAATTAGCAATAAGTTTAGCACTATGGATAAGATTAAATGAGCAGAAGAAAGGAACGTTTATGAAATTATCACTTTAGGAAAGGGAAATTTTTTGAGAAGAAATATATGTTTATTTGGAAAGGATTATGGAAAGGATTATGGCCTTTCCTGGGGCTTTCATTTGGGGAAGAAAATACAAAAAAATATGGACAAATCATATGATACTAGCATACCTCTCAGTTGCCCAGAATTTTGCAGAATATCCCTGATGTTGTCTTATAATTTTACTCTGTCAATCATAGAAATGTTGATTTTTATGTAATTCACTGAGGACCACAGTCAATTAATAATGCCAAACATTAGAATCTCATACTTTTGTTATTCAGGAAATGGTTGTTGATGAAAAACTTGTTGCGCTATTAACATTTTCTTACCACTTACCTATGCAATAAAGGTTTCTGTGGAACTTCATTTGGATTCTTGCTTGGATTTTTATTGGATTTTGGCTTCTCCTTGGTTTTAGTGTTTGGAACCTTTTTATTTTACATTGGACTTTTTGTTTGTTCCATCACTCAGCAAACAGGGCTTTTCCTTTTTCATTATTGCTTCTTATTGTGTTTTAGCCCTGTTTACCATGGCAATAGGAGAATATGTTGGCACTCAATTGTTTGTCGATAGGATTGATGGGGATGTGAGCTGTCAACGCTTTTTACAACTAATGAAATTGGATTCGAATCCATTACTAACTGGTGAGTTTCCATCTCAGTTAGAATATGACAAGGATGATAATCAGGAATGGATTGATGTGAGGCAACAGTTACGAGCACTAGAGAATGATTTATATAGACTGAAAATACAGCAGCTTCAGACATTTCACATGGAAGCCAGTGTTAAATTTAAAGTAGTACCCAGGGGTCTACGAGTAATGAATATGCCCTCATATGGTACTCTTTATCCAGAACTGCTAGTGAAATGGCAGCAGATAAATATTGACACTAGCATTAAATACATGCAGTTGATTATAGACTTTTTCCTACTCTTAGAAAATGAACTCTGTGATAAAATAAAGCAAATGCAAGAATTGCCGTATAAAAACTCTCATGACAGTTTTGTAAATTCCCGTTTGTCTGAATTGACAGATCAAGTTAGCTCCTATGAATGGAGATTATTACAGATGAAGCAGAAAAAGTTAAAGAGGGATTTAACTGATTTTCAGAAAGGGAATGTCTTCTCGTGGCCCAGGGAACCTTGAGCACAGATAGCCCGTGCTGAAAAGGATGCTGGAAAAAGCATTAACAATAATGTCATGAATGGTAAAGAGCAGCTGCTCACTATGCCTCGGTAGAATGTTGGAAGTTTGGTAATGACTGCATCCACTTTGACTACTGCTGGGTTTACCAACTCCCTTGACATTACTACAGTTAAACATACTGAAAGACGAGTGAATGGCTCTGACAATACACCACTTATTCCATATTCTGAACATATGGTGAGATGGAAGGTGGTTACAGCCAACAAGGAAACTACAGTGGGGGGTGTGGAATCATCCATTAACTATGAACGATCATTCCCTGATCTCTATTCCTGAATACTACAGAAAAGAAATGGAAAATGTCTGGAATCTCCGTATGAAGAATTTACGGATTTGCAAACCAGACAAAGGTGGTGGGGTGGTCATTTTTGAATATAATGATTACTTTGATCGGATGACACTATTACTTGACAGTCCATCTTACGCCTTGAGTTCTAAGAATGAGATCAATAAGGCGTATAAAATCATTCAAGACCATATTGAAGAGATGTTTATAGATGGTAGGATCAATCAAGATATGTTCAACTACATGACTACCTCTTATCCCAAGGTCCCTTATTTCTTTGGGATACCTAAGATACATAAAAATGTCAACAACCCACCTATGCGTCCATTGATTGATAGTCGTGGATCACCCACTTATGCTTGTGCAAAAGTAGTAGATGGCATTTTGCAGAAATATATTTCCTTAGAGACCCACATCTGCAAAGATTCGTGGACATTTCTCTCCAAGATCAATGACCTTCAATATGAAGAACACTACAATTTCCTTACCATCGATGTTAAGGATCTATATACCTGCATTCCTCAAGATATAGCCATCCAGTGGGTTGGAGAAAGATTAACAGCTAGAGGAGCAAATAGCCGTGACATTTCTTTAGTGGTTGAACTACTTGATTTAACACTACCTTACAACTTTTTCATGTTCGGTGGAAATTTCTACTTGCAAACAGTCGGAGTTGGAATGGGCTCACCGTATGGTGCAAGTGTGGCCAACTTTGTCATGGCTCATTGGGAACAACAATTCATTTTTCAGGAGTCCGCATTTTCTGGACACCTTGTGCACTACACGCGTTACCTTGACGACATTTTCATATTATTTAATGGGAATGAAGAAGAGGCAGCCTCTTTCATCAGCTTTTTGAATAACACTACCGAATTTTTGAAGTTTACTTCGACATTCAGCAGTACTCAAATAGCGTACCTTGACATCCTTTTAACTAAGGATGTGAATGCTTTATGTTTTTCATCTAGAATCTACAGAAAACCGACACATTCCAATACATTTCTTCATTTTACCAGTTGTCATCCCTTCAAGCAGAAACGAGCCGTAGTGAAAGGCCAGTTAGTCAGAGCGGCAAGGATCATCAGTAAAGATGAAGATTTCCATGTTGAATGTGATACATTAAAAAAGATGTTTCTTAGTAGAGGTTATCCCATCCATCTTGTTGAAGAACTTATTAGTGAAATTGTAACGAAAAGAAATCTCAACACATATGTACCTTTACTACAGATGAAGGGGAGGAATGAAGTAATACCTTCTACTACGATTGTCAACCAACAGAATGAAGATGTTCATTGTACAGCAGTTGAAAATCTTCCTAGGTTTATAACCACGTTTACAGTAGATAGTTCTATTTTGTGGTCCATTGTTAAGAAAAACTGGCATCTGTTCAAAACAGACTCATTAGTATCCTCAAAACTGGGAGACTTCCCCCTAGTTGTGTATAAAAAAGGTAGGAATCTTAAATCATGGTTCGAGATGAAACCATCACAAACTAGGAGTCCAGGGATGTTCAAATGCCACAACTGTAACTACTGTAGATTCATTGTAGAATCTAATAGATTTGAGGTTAGTAATGATTCATTTAAACTTAAGCATAGATTCACGTGTAACTCCAAGATGGTGGTCTATTTGGCGCAGTGTCAGTTATGTCAAGCACATTATGTGGGGAAAACTGAACGTAGCTTAGGGAACTAATCTATGAACACCAATATGCCATTAGGAAAGCTAAAACTACTAATGCATTGGCCAAGCATATTTTGGATTTCCCTACGCACCATTTTAAATTTATAGCAATCGACCAGGCACTCCATGACATTAGAGGTGGTCCAACTGCGTTAAAATTGTTAGTACTAGAACTCCAATGGCAAATTAGGTTAGAATCCTACCATTTTCCTGGTCTTAATGAAGCTTGCTCCATAGCCTGCCTGTTAAGTATCTTAAGTCTTAAAAGATAGTTAGCAGTTTTAGTATTAGTTTTTCTATTGACTGTGTTTTATTAATTATTTTTTGTCATAGAATTTGGGTAGTTACTGTTTAGTTCTATGTAACTACATGTAATTATATTTATGATTAATAGTTTGGGTTAAATAATTACCTTATAGAATATAAATCATATATATATTTTATATATATTTCTAAATCTAGATGGACATATGTTGTATCATTTTCTATATATATACATTTTTAATAATTGTTGAGTTTTGTGTTTTATGATAATTTAGTTTTCTATGTATATACATATATAAGCATTTTATAGTATTTAAATGTTATTTTGTAGGTTGTGTACCTTTAACAGCAATGCACCCTTTGGAAGTTAAGTATATTAATTATTATTAATTGTCTTCAATTATGGTGTTAAGAACAATTAAGTGAGTGTATAAAACCTGTGTGGTTTTTATCTGTATTTATTCTGATGAAGTTTGTACATCGGTGCAAACGAAAAGCGCTTTAATATTAAATGTGGTTTTGGATTTACATTTTCGTGTCTTATTGCTTGGCTGCTGCAATTGGTGTACTACTTGAACATTTTGTGTTCTGTTAGTGCGTTGGATGATCTACACTTGGACTCTCCTTTTGGTTTTTATACGTGTGTTTTTTGTTCAATTTCCCTAGTATGGCGTCTGGGTCTATTGGTGAGCCTGTCAGTGATTTCCCCAACGCTACACCCGAGCTATTGAAAGCTAATCAGCCAGGTTCGAATATTCAAACGAAAACTGGTAACCAGCCAACTGCAGCCATTCCAACTGAAGAACGGACTACCACCATTGAAACAGTGGATATACTCATGAACAAACTTGATTCTATCCTTTCCAGGCTAGAATCACTTGAAAAGGCTCACAACCGCCTGTCCTCTGAAACTAGTATTGGCAATGCACTCGATATGAACAATGCTGCTAATTGCGGCAATAGCGCCGCTATAAAAGTTTGTAATAAACCATGTGGCACTATGAATGTGCCACACGCTGACACTATATGTAATGTCAGCTGTTCTACAAATAAAGATTTGGGGTCAAGTTCTGCGGCGGAAAGGGTCCGCGAATTCAATGGAGCTGAACAGCTTTCTTCTAACTCACGTAACTCATCCCACACTATGGAAAGTAACATCGACATGACAGCAGGCTTGGTTGAGGCTAACCAGGCTAGGCAGAGGAGAATTCCAGCCATCGAGGAGCTACCGTCCACCGGAATGCCGGTTTTGCAACGTGAACCTCAATTTGATAATCACAACGTTCCACTCTTTGATAATACCTTTACACTGGCATCACAATATGGATTTACGTCTGTCCACAATCGGAAATCACCAGGGAGCGTTTCAGCTGTAAATACTCATCTTGGAAGAAATAATTCTGAACATGGTTTAAATACTGCTTCAAATACTGCTTCAGTTACTAGCGGTTTGCAAAGGGATCAACTTTTGGTGAGTTCCAGCCATTTAAATACAGCTAATTTTCTAAACTGGATTAATGTCAATCCTAGTTTTTCTAACGCTCTCACCGATTCATCTGATAAAGACAGTCACTGTGAACCTGACATATCCATTAACTTAAAATCTTTAGATAATATTTTATTGAAAGTAAAAAAATTGAAACTTGAAGTGGCTTATTTCAACGAATGTCTAGCAAAGAAAATTGTTCCTAAAGGTTTAAGACATTACCAGTACCCAACTGGTTTGCTGATAAACTCATTATTTCATCAAGATTTATTATGTATGTTTGATAGACATGGGTTTGAAATGCTTAACCTGATGATAAAACATTATTCTTTGCAAATTGAAGAATTAAATGTAGAAGCTATTGCATTAGATAATATTATTAGAAGTGACT
Source organism: Protopterus annectens (assembly GCF_019279795.1). NCBI lineage: Eukaryota > Metazoa > Chordata > Ceratodontiformes > Protopteridae > Protopterus > Protopterus annectens. The sequence goes on along the minus strand of NC_056741.1, from coordinate 859,679,237 downwards.
TAATGTTTGAGCGTTACACACTTGAATATATAAATTGTTTAAAAATATAGATGATTTTATTTTGAAATCCAAACTGACTAAATTTAAAAACTAGATAGAGACCTTAAAGCTTATAGGAAGGGGTTATGATCCTAAACCACCTACAGGCCAGGTTTGGAAGTTGAATTCTGTACCTAATTCTAATAGACCCTTCGCCACATACCCAATGATAGTAATAGTTCTGCTTCTGCCTCTGGCCTTAATTCTAATTTTGATGCCATTCAGAATGATGATCATGGCAACGGTGAGAGTGAGCCCCCTTTTGAACTTCGTAGGAGCGAAAGGCTTCAGAATAAGAATAACAACTTTAACCATAACCCTCAGGAAAGTTTTTTAGGGGCAAGACCCAAGGTCCAACGGCAGTGGCAGAATCAAACATACCAGAGGAGGAACCATCGTTAAGTTTCAATGTTCAGTTTAGTGATCAGGACCACGTTTTCCCTGATAGTATTCTGGATTCTTCACTTACATCAACATTACATGAAACTGACGCTAGCTCGGAGTATGTACATAACGAACCTATCATCAGTACTAATTCATCAGGTGACTTCAAGGTGTATAATTTCTCCGATATTGAAGTTACTCTTGACATGGCCGACTTAATGGCTAAGGGTTTAACTTACGTCCCCCACCAACAGACAGATTTCGTCAAGGCGATCACTGACATTAAAACTTTCACTAGAAAATTGAATTTTAGGCTCATGATGGGAGGAGGGGCATACTCTGATTGTAACTCCCAATTTCACATCCCTAGCACATTCAATCCCCCACTCCATCCCCTTTTGTCCATGTTTGAATTAATATGTGAATTGGATATCAGGAACCAAATCAAGAATAATAAAAACTCTATTCCTGAATACTACAGAAAAGAAATGGAAAATGTCTGGAATCTCCGTATGAAGAATTTACGGATTTGCAAACCAGACAAAGGTGGTGGGGTGGTCATTTTTGAATATAATGATTACTTTGATCGGATGACACTATTACTTGACAGTCCATCTTACGCCTTGAGTTCTAAGAATGAGATCAATAAGGCGTATAAAATCATTCAAGACCATATTGAAGAGATGTTTATAGATGGTAGGATCAATCAAGATATGTTCAACTACATGACTACCTCTTATCCCAAGGTCCCTTATTTCTTTGGGATACCTAAGATACATAAAAATGTCAACAACCCACCTATGCGTCCATTGATTGATAGTCGTGGATCACCCACTTATGCTTGTGCAAAAGTAGTAGATGGCATTTTGCAGAAATATATTTCCTTAGAGACCCACATCTGCAAAGATTCGTGGACATTTCTCTCCAAGATCAATGACCTTCAATATGAAGAACACTACAATTTCCTTACCATCGATGTTAAGGATCTATATACCTGCATTCCTCAAGATATAGCCATCCAGTGGGTTGGAGAAAGATTAACAGCTAGAGGAGCAAATAGCGTGACATTTCTTTAGTGGTTGAACTACTTGATTTAACACTACCTTACAACTTTTCATGTTCGTGGAAATTTCTACTTGCAAACAGTCGGAGTTGGAATGGGCTCACCATGGTGCAAGTGTGGCCAACTTTGTCATGGCTCATTGGGAACAACAATTCATTTTTCAGGAGTCCGCATTTTCTGGACACCTTGTGCACTACACGCTACCTTGACGACATTTTCATATTATTTAATGGGAATGAAGAAGAGGCAGCCTCTTTCATCAGCTTTTGAATAACACTACCGAATTTTTGAAGTTTACTTCGACATTCAGCAGTACTCAAATAGCACTTGACATCCTTTTAACTAAGGATGTGAATGCTTTATGTTTTCATCTAGAATCTACAGAAAACCGACACATTCCAATACATTTCTTCATTTTACCAGTTGTCATCCCTTCAAGCAGAAACGAGCCGTAGTGAAAGGCCAGTTAGTCAGAGCGCAAGGATCATCAGTAAAGATGAAGATTTCCATGTTGAATGTGATACATTAAAAAAGATGTTTCTTAGTAGAGGTTATCCCATCCATCTTGTTGAAGAACTTATTAGTGAAATTGTAACGAAAAGAAATCTCAACACATATGTACCTTTACTACAGATGAAGGGGAGGAATGAAGTAATACCTTCTACTACGATTGTCAACCAACAGAATGAAGATGTTCATTGTACAGCAGTTGAAAATCTTCCTAGGTTTATAACCACGCTTTAGTAGATAGTTCTATTTTGTGGTCCATTGTTAAGAAAAACTGGCATCTGTTCAAAACAGACTCATTAGTATCCTCAAAACTGGGAGACTTCCCCCTAGTTGTGTATAAAAAAGGTAGGAATCTTAAATCATGGTTCGAGATGAAACCATCACAAACTAGGAGTCTAGGGATGTTCAAATGCCACAACTGTAACTACTGTAGATTCATTTTAGAATCTAATAGATTTGAGGTTAGCAATGATTCATTTAAACTTAAGCATAGATTCACGTGTAACTCCAAGATGGTGGTCTATTTGGCGCAGTGTCAGTTATGTCAAGCACATTATGTGGGGAAAACTGAACGTAAGCTTAGGGAACGAATCTATGAACACCAATATGCCATTAGGAAAGCTAAAACTACTAATGCATTGGCCAAGCATATTTTGGATTTCCCTACGCACCATTTTAAATTTATAGCAATCGACCAGGCACTCCATGACATTAGAGGTGGTCCAACTGCGTTAAAATTGTTAGTACTAGAACTCCAATGGCAAATTAGGTTAGAATCCTACCATTTTCCTGGTCTTAATGAAGCTTGCTCCATAGCCTGCCTGTTAAGTATCTTAAGTCTTAAAAGATAGTTAGCAGTTTTAGTATTAGTTTTTCTATTGACTGTGTTTTATTAATTATTTTTTGTCATAGAATTTGGGTAGTTACTGTTTAGTTCTATGTAACTACATGTAATTATATTTATGATTAATAGTTTGGGTTAAATAATTACCTTATAGAATATAAATCATATATATATTTTATATATATTTCTAAATCTAGATGGACATATGTTGTATCATTTTCTATATATATACATTTTTAATAATTGTTGAGTTTTGTGTTTTATGATAATTTAGTTTTCTATGTATATACATATATAAGCATTTTATAGTATTTAAATGTTATTTTGTAGGTTGTGTACCTTTAACAGCAATGCACCCTTTGGAAGTTAAGTATATTAATTATTATTAATTGTCTTCAATTATGGTGTTAAGAACAATTAAGTGAGTGTATAAAACCTGTGTGGTTTTTATCTGTATTTATTCTGATGAAGTTTGTACATCGGTGCAAACGAAAAGCGCTTTAATATTAAATGTGGTTTTGGATTTACATTTTCGTGTCTTATTGCTTGGCTGCTGCAATTGGTGTACTACTTGAACATTTTGTGTTCTGTTAGTGCGTTGGATGATCTACACTTGGACTCTCCTTTTGGTTTTTAATACACCACTTATTCCATATTCTGAACATATGGTGAGATGGAAGGTGGTTACAGCCAACAAGGAAACTACAGTGGGGGGTGTGGAATCATCCATTAACTATGAACGATCATTCCCTGATTTACCCCTCCCTTTTCATGTACGCTCAAAGAGGGCCCTGGAAGTGGAAACAGACGGCAGAAAATTCAAAAGGAAATACTCGACAGGGGAAGGACAGGTACAGTCACTGAAAATAATGTGGCAAATGACCTAGTTTGCAATATTTCCATGCGGCAACTAGATGAAGATGAGGTGAAAGTGTTAAACAAGGGCTTAAGCTTTATACCCTCCGTGCAAGCGGATTTACCAAGTGCGTTGATTGAACTGAGATTGTTTGCACATAACGTTTCCCTGAAAATGATATATGATGTACTGAAAATGTGGATGTTGATCTTTTTAAAAAAACAAGTATTTTTACACCCACTCTACCACCGAGTGTTGAAGTGTTTATTAAAGCATATGAGAGTGACTTATATACTGTTCTTAGATCCGATTGCAGAGATAAGAGGTTTTACAACATGACGTTAAATGAGAGACAAGCACTGACTAGGCTTCATAATGATGGGGATATAATTATTAAGCCTGATGACAAAAGGCACCAGATAGTAGTGATGGACAAATTGTTTTATTCAGAATCCTTGAATAATATGTTGGATTGTGAGAATACATATAAATTACTTGAAGTAACAGAGGTAAAATCAATAATTTATAACTATAAATGGCAAATTGAGAATTGCTATTTAAAGCATGCAATACCTGGATGTCTGTATAAATATTTTATTCTTGACATACCTATTATTCCCAGTTTTAATGGACTTCCCATGGTCCATAAGAATAAACTGAGACCACCATTCAGACCCATCGTTTCAGGATCTGGATGGATTACTGAGCCAGCATCTGTTTATCTGGAAAAACAATTGAGATCTATGATTTCTAAACATTGTTCAATATTGAGAGATTCTGAGCATTTTTTAAAAGATTTTTATGCCTTTTTAACAGCTACAAGGCAACTGGGAAAGAACTTTTGGTTACCTTGGATGTAGTATCCCTTTTCACCAGCATTCCCAATGAGGTAGGAATAGGCTATGTAAGGGAGTTCTTGATGAAAGATGCCACAATAGCTGTAGAAAAGATTGATTTAATTTGTTTCCTACTTGCATTAATTTTAGAATTTAATGTTTTCACATTTGAAACAAGGTATTTTTTGCAAACATCAGGGGTGGCCATGGGGACCCCAACAGCTAACAGTTATGCAAACATAGTAATGGCACAGTGGGAACAATGCTTCATGATGAATAATAATGATTTTGGTAAGAATATATTATTTTTCCGGTGTTTTGTGGATGATTTGTTTCTTCTATGGGGTGATACTGAAGAAAGGTTACATGAGTTTATTGAACATCTGAATAGTAGTACGGAATTTTTGAACTTTACTGTTAATAGTTCTAGGACTAGCGTTGACTTTTTGGATATTAAAGTAATAAGGGAACCAACAACTGGAAAAATATACACTAGCTTGCATAGGAAGGAATGTTACCGTAACAGTTATGTTCACCATACAAGTATGCATCCACCCCATATCTTTAAGAATGTTAAGAATCAGGCTGTGCGCATGTCCAGGTTACATGCCAGGAATCAGGATTTTGAGACCAGTTTGGCAACTTTGAGGGATGATTTTGCAGTGAGAGGTTACCCCAAAAAAGAGATAGAGGAGGCTTGTCAAACAGCCAAAAGTCAGAGACAATATAAGGAAACCATACTTCTCCAGTCCAGCTAGAGATAATCTATGACCTCTGACAAAAGGATAGGTGGCACACATGTTTTGAGTTATAACATGACACATTCGACAGATACACATCTGATTAAGAATATACTGTATAGGAATTGGCATATTCTAGGTACAGATGATCAGGTCAGTAAGATAGTAGGTGACAGGCCGAAGTTTACATATAAAAACAGTAAATCACTCAGAGGAATGCTCTGCTATAAAGAAAGGATGGGACATCCCCCTCTGGTGACTTATGGGACAGTGAGATGCAACAAGTGTGCATTCTGTCAGTACATTGAAACCAACAGATTATTTGTACACCCCATAATACGGAAATCATATTAATTTAGTGCCATGGGGGACTGTCAAACTAAGGATGTGATATATTTAGCCCACTGTGTATGCTGTGATGCATTCTATGTTGGGAAAACTAACAGACGCCTCAGAGAATGGATACATGATCACTTCTACTGTTTTAGGAGAGGGCAGGAACATAGTGCAATAGCCAAGCATATGTTGCAGCAGGGGGAGAACCATTATTTTAATTTCTCCATTATAGACAATTTAGTAGAAAGTATGAGAGGTGGGGATTTAAGTAATAGAACTGAACAGAAAGAGCTTAGATGGAGTTTGACACTGGCTGCACATAAATCACCGGGGCTGAATGATTATATATCCCTTAAACCTGTTCTGAAGAACAGGAAACTTAGGAAGAAAGTATATGAAGCAATCTGCTGTGCTCTGGAACTAGGGTTATATTTTAAACAGGACATGCAAGCATGGTTTACAGTGCTTTTAGGCTTTTTACACACATTTTTATATACTTTTTATACACACGTTTTGTGTTTTACATGTATTTTTATATGCATTTTCTACATATATGTTTTTATCTGATTTAAAAGAGTGTGTGTCTCTTTGAATCTGGAAAGCATTGGAGTCTTGTATTCTCCACGGGGATTGATGCGTCTTGTGTGATGTGTATTATAAAAAGGGGATAGTTTTTAAGCATGTTTGTTTTGGACAGAGGAAGCAACCAGAAGAGGTTGCAAAAGTGCTTACCTATGCAATAAAGGTTTCTGTGGAACTTCATTTGGATTCTTACTTGGATTTTATTGGATTTTGGCTTCTCCTTGGTTTTAGTGTTTGGACCATTTTTTCTTTTATATTAACATTTTCCGCTGAGTTGGAATCTTTGTTACCTTCCTCATTATTTTTGGCTTTATCCAGAACTGTTGAGAGGAGTTGAAAGGTTTGGATAATAGACATTGTAGCCCCAAAGGATAGAGCAGTGTGGCAAAGTTATGGGTATAACAGAATTGAAGCAACTAGCCGATTTACAGCATTTATAGCATTTACTGTCTGTTTTTTTCCTTATCTCTGTAATAAAACAAAAAAATCTCTTGTTTTCCCACTTTACTGAACTAGAGTAGTCCAGTTTCAGAGTTGCTGATCCCTGGGCTTTGTTTTTAGTTCCTGTTACTGATCCATTGCCTTATTAGGAAGGAGGGAAGTTTCTTTGCTTACCAGTGGGAGTGGGAAGCACTGAGCGGCCTTTTTGTCCGATTTGGTGAAGTTTCAGCCAGAAACTAGTAGTACATTGGTCGTTTTGGGCCAATTCCTAGCTCCTACAGCCACCTGCTATAAAACACGCTAAACTGTACTGCTGATCTAACCAGCATATCCTATAACTGAAAAGTTCATCTCTACTTGATTCCCAAGTAGACTATTCTCTATCTGTAAAGCCTAGCACTTACTCCTACAGTACTTGCACCTTGATAAAGCACTCTTATTATAGATAGTACCCCACCAGCCTAAAACCCACTTCCCGGAGTCCTTTGAAAGTTCTTTATCTACTACTTCTAGTATGTCGAGGGATCAGTTGCTAGTGTCCTCTCCAGCTCAACTGGTGAACCTGGGAATATTGAGGCAATGTTACAATTGCCTCATGTACACAGACAATCCTCTCCTTCTCCCACAAAACACAAATACATGCGAGAGATGCAACTATACGGCCAAACTGGAGGCTGAGCTCTCTCAACATAGGACTGGCAAGACCAGACAGGAGGAGAAGGCAACCACACACAATACATACCCAGTCACACATGGTACCATCACAACTTCAAATCATACACATACTCACACAAAGACATACTCGGAGGCTCTGATCAAAAATTTACCAAAACAGCAGAGGCCACCAAAGCAGACACCCAAACAACTACCACCTCACGACCCAACACATGCAACACATAGACCACACAGTCAGAGTGTCAAACAGTCACAGCCCTTAAGGCCAAACAAAATGCCAGACATACTTGTCATTGGTGATTCCATAGTCAGACACACTGGCGTCCGCTCACCAGACTGAGTAAGGAGAAGGTCACAGTAAGCTGCCTGTCGGGCTAGAATCCGCCACATAACGCAAGCACTCAGGTCTCTCAACAGCAGGTACAAGTACGACTCAGTCATTGTCCACGCTGGTGTCAACGACCTGAGACGCACCTCCTTGGACTACATGAAAAGGGACGCCGAGGAGCTCTTTGATTATGTAGCCCAGGCAGGTATGACCCTGACCTTGAGCAGTATCCTACCTTCACCTAGAATGATGCCACAATACAGTGATAAGATGATCAGCTTTAATAATTGGCTTAAATTCTGGTGTCATTCAAAGGGGATCCAATGTCTGTCTGCCTGGGATGACATGCTGGACAAGCCACGCTGCTTCTCAAGGGACGGCTTGCACCTGTCACCCTGGGCTTCGGATATTGGCAAAGGCTCTTGCCACCCCCATAGTGCCTTTTTAGGCAAGGCTCAAATTCTAAACCTACCACCCTAGAACACCAAAAGGAAAAACTAAGGGTAATGCTGCTCAATGCCAGAAGTCTCAATCTCAAGATGCACGACTCGAGGCCCTTCTCAATATGGAGAACATCGATGTCTGTGCTGTGACAGAAACCTGGTTCAAGGCTCCTGAGAGCACCCCAGCACTAACAGGTTTCACCTCATATCATGTTCCGCCCCAAAATCCGGACAACACCAAGAAAGGAGGGAGGTGTCCATATTCATAAAGGACACCCACACCTCAAGGTTGGTGGCAACGACGATGCATCGGAGACCATCCAGGTGCAATTAACCATAGGCAAGACTGCTCTGCAATTTGTAGCATGTTACAGGCCACCCTCTCAAACTCAGGAACCTCACATGGCCTTCCTGAAAACATTGGAGGGATAAATGTATCTCCAAACACCATCATACTAGGTGACTTCAACTACCCTAATATAGACTGGGAACACTACTCAAGCCCGAACACTCTAACCCAAAGATTCCTGGAGTTCATAAACTCAAATGCCATGGAACAACTAGTCACCATCCCCACAAGAGGTGAAAACATACTTGATCTCATCATCACGAACATGGGATCAAAATGTTCAACACCGAAGTATACCCCTCACTGGTGAGATCAGATCATAAACTAATCTCGCTGGAGGTCCTCATCCCGCCCCACCTGAAACAAAAGACCACAGTGAAAAACTTCTCAAAAGCCGATTTCACACTTCTAAAAACTAGTATGGTCTCCTTTAAGGCCCCTGAGCCAGTGGTAAACATTACTCAAACCGCTGAATCACTTACAAATGCCTTCTACCAGCACCTACAGGACTGCATGGATCAGGCAATCCCAAACAAAACTAAGACTCTCTGTACCAAAGGCAAGCGTCCAGTCTGGTGGACCCCAGCCATAAACAAGCTCTACAACAAAAGGAGGAAGCTACTACAAGATAGAGCAAAATCCTTGAAAGGTAAGACACCTTTGATCATTATAAGTAAAAACTAAGAGCTCTCATAAAATCATCCAAGGCAAATTTTGAGAGAAAAATCGCCAAGGACTCTAAAGACAATCATAAGGCCTTCTTTAGCTATGTTAGAAACCTAGGAGGAAACTCCCAGATATGCTCAGAATTAGTTCAAAATGATGTGAAAATTACTGAACCTACACACATTGCTAACATACTGGCTGACAGGTTCAGTGCAAACTTCTCCCCCCCAAAAGGAGAGATATCTATTCCAGAGGATTGTAGCCCCCCAAACATCTCCAACGCCCAGGTGAGAACTGCCCTCACTAAGGCAAAAACACAGCATCCATGGGACCGGATGGTGTCCCCGGCTGTGTGCTTCATGAACTCAACGAGGAATTAAACCCACAGTTAGGACAGCTGTTTAATCTTAGCCTCACCTCAGGATACATACCCAAGGAGTGGCGCACGGCGACTGTGGTCCCACTTCATAAGGGCGGTGCCTCCACAGACCCTGGAAATTACCGCCCCATTAGCTTGACAAGCCTTATCTGCAAAGCCATGGAGAGGATCATAATGGAACTCATAAATAAAGACATAGGGAACTTGCAGACTTTGGATCCAACCCAGTTTGGCTTTGTCAAAGGCAGATCCTGCCTCTTAAACTTGGTTGACTTTTTCAAGACAGTCACCAAGGCCATTGATGAGGGAAAGGCAGTCCATACAGCCTACCTCGACCTGGCAAAGGCCTTTCACACAATACCCCACTCAGGTATCATCGAAAAACTCATCAGCTTGAATGTAAACACATACATCACAAGATGGGTTGCAAACTGGCTAAGCGACAGAACCCACAGGGTCAGAGTTGCTGGAGCCATGTCAGACTCAAAGCCTGTCACAAGTGGTGTCCCACAGGGCTCAGTCCTGGGTCCACTCTTGTTCGGCATCTACTTTTCTGAAGTACAAGCAAACACAGGAGGGTTATGGCTGACAAAGTTTGCAGATGACTGCAAACTGGGCCATAGTCGAAAACACATCTGACACAGATATCCTCCAGAAGGGCCTCACAGAAACGGATAACTGGTGCCAGAGCCATGGCCTGAAGTTAAACGCCAAAAAATGCTTAGTCATACCCTTCGGGAAAAACAAGGTTACCCCTAGCTACCATATAGGTGACAATCCACTGAGCACAGAAAAGTCATCAGGGATCTGGGGACCCAAGTTGACAGTAGTCTTTCGCTTGACACTCATGTTGCTAAAGTAGTTAGGAAAACCTTCTATATCGCCCACCTGATCATGAAGGGATTCACATCTAGATCAAGGGAGGTCATCGTCCCCCTGTACTCATCACTCATTAGACCTATGATTGAGTACAATGCCCGTTCGGAATGTATCTGACCAGACACCTGATGCAGCTTGAAAGGCCCCAAAAGTTCCTCACCAAAAGGATAAAGGGTCTCAAAAATATGTCTTATTCTGCCCGACTGAAAGAACTCCAGCTTTATTCAGTCTCATACCGCTTGCTCAGAGGTGACCTGTGCCTGACATATAAGGCCATGTCAAACCCAGATTTGATGAATATGCTTCACCTCAAAAAATCTAGATCCCTCAGAACCACAAGGGCGGGAGACTTAAACCTTGACAAGGTTATAAATAGAACGTGCTGGAGGGACAGATTCATCACCCAGAGACTCCCTATGCTGTGGAACAAAATCCCGGTACATGTGAGGCAGAGCACCTCGCTGGCCTTGTTCAAGAGGAATCTTGACCAATGGATGGGAGATCGCAGATATACCCCAGGGATTACTTCAGTGTCACTGCTTGACAGAGGCACAGATAAATGATAGGCATAGTTTTTATTCAAACTAAAGGGGTGGCGAAAGCCACATAACTATGGGCTAGGCTTATAAATGCCCTTGAGCAGATAGCCTAGTATGAACCTATGAACCTATGAACCTATGAACAAAAGCTACTGTAATGTAGGTTCCAAGAAGAAAAAAATCATACTTTTCAGCAAGCTGAACGCAGGATGAGAAGGGAAATTAGTAAAAGGCTTGGAGAAAATGACCCATTATTAAGAAAGAGGGGAGGTGTCATTTACAGGAAGCTGAGTGTCAGTAAACTGATTACAGCTGAGCTGGAAGTATAAGGAAGGACTAGATCTTAATAACACACAATGGGAAATATACAAGCCCCAGATGTACTTCATAAACAGGGAAGACTAGAGAATGCCAATTGTTGATGATTATAGAACTCCAAAGGCAGGAACAAAATACATGTTTTTTTAAACAATATAGAAATATATTAATATAAATGTTTAATAAACAAGAAGTTTAGTTTTGGGAATGGTAGAATGATGAAGTGAAAGATGGCCAAAGAAATACATAATGGATAATGTTGGTATTCCCAGTTAAATCAAAAAACATACTTACCAAGGAATGTAACTGTGCAGGTTATAGGAAATCAGGAGAAATACAAATAATTTTTTGAAATTATTAAAGGCATATTCAAAACATTTTTAAACCAAACCAGAAATTTAAGTCTGTATTAGCTAGAACAAGGTCTTTGCATTTTTTGTTGTTAACCAGCAAAGGATAAAAAGATTATGAGATGTAATGAATTTACATTACAGCTATGCTTTGGACTCCATCATAAGTCATTTTGTGTTATGTTTAACTGTTTTATTGTTTAGTCTAAGTTATATTATTTTGTTGTTCATAATGTTTAACAAACATTATTAAAACATCAGTAGGCTATCATAAGTTACCATATTTACTGATACGGTACAATAACAACTTGATTTTTTTAACTTGGTATCTTCTAAACATATATTAAAATACTACTGTTGCTATACTTGTAATGTTTTACCAACACTGACCTATCATTATATACGCAAAACCTGTAAGATGCATTACAGTTTATTATCCCTTTTTTCAGTATTCTGTTTTATTGCTTTCTCTGCAGGTAAGATGAGACTGTTTAGCCCAGCATTAACAGCTGTTCAGTGCCTACACATAATAATATTCTTCTTCTTCTTTCGGCTTTTTCCCGGTTAAGGGTTGCCACAGCAGATCACCTGTCCGCTCATGATTGGCAGTGGAGTTTTACGGTGTCGAGTTGCCAGCCCAGCGCCCAACCTTCCACAGAAGGCACACACACGCACACACTCACACCTAGGGCCAATTTAGAGTGTCCAATCCACCTACAGCATGTCTTTGGGATGTGGGAGGAAACCGGAGCCCCTGGAGGAAACCCACGCAACCACAGGGAGAACATGAAGACTCCGCACAAAAGGTACCCCAGCTGAGAATCGAATCGGAGAGCTTCTTGCTGTGAGGCGGCAACGCTAACCGCTGCACCACCGTGGCCGCCAACCCTATACATAATAATATTATCAGTCACTATTTGCTCCTCTGGAGCCATTTTGTTTTTAGTTAACCAACACTCAGTGCTCATAGTACAGCTACCAGAATGCATTATTCTTCCTGTGCCTTCTGGTGAACTACAACAGGATCTTTGCTTTATCGGTCCCAGCTGTAAATGAATCCTGTTCAGTAGGGCTAAACCAATTAACAAATTATATAGCTAAATCTGACTTCGTCACCCTGGCCTGTTCAAATGTCACTTTTATACATTTTCTTTTATGAAAACTACCTTTTTCTGTCCTCATGTACAAAATCAGTTTTTCAATCCATTGACTGGAAATCTGCAGTTTCCAAACTGAATATTTAACATACATTTGTTGTCAAAAATATATTCTTTTTTCTGTTCTCCAACACAGTCTCATGTATTAAACTTTACATTTCTTACTCCCTGACCATTTAACACTTTTTAACTGAGACAGATTGTAAAATGAAGACCACTGTAAGCTGTTAGCCTGTATGCTGGACAGACCTTAATACAATATAATTATTAAAAAAAAAATAAAGTAACCCTAGTGTCCCAGGAGGAGTTTCAAGAACTGAAAAAACACATTAATTGAAGGATGAATAGCTTGTTCTCTGCAGGGTTACCTCAGTTAAATAAATAAATAAGCAAAGAATAGTGTGGGTAAGTATATGGTGTATATACCACTTCAGAAAAATGTGTCTGTCAAATAAAGAATACTGAAAATTAATAAGCATTACAAATGTTCTGAAGGCGGGACCTGTACTTTAAGTAAATCAATATGCTGCAAGCATGCTCTGCTTTAAATGATTTTGAATTCCATACCAAATTGAAAACAGAAAATGCAGAAGAGATTCATATCCACTTCCCATCTAAATAAATACATGGGATTAAGCAGACTAACAGTTTTGTGTTGCAGCGTTATTTGTACAGGTCATGGCACAGCTGTGTGGCTGTGAAATTTGACTTCAGTTCTGCAAAGCAATAAGAAAAGACAAATAGAATTAAATGAATTCAAGTTACACTTTTCTGTTGTTGCCAGTTTAGCATTTATTTAAATGATTAGTAACTATGAAGTACAGTTCAGCTTGCAGAACTATGTGAGAAGCCTCAGGCTTGAATACCACCACTGTGCTCCCCCTGCTTATTACCGTGTTCTAAAGAAATATCCCCTGACTTCCATATGTCTTCCCGTTCCATAAGCTAGAACTAAGTGAAGGTCACCAGTAAAAAACATTAAAGAAAGCAACAGCATCTGTGGGCAAATACTCAACATTTGTTTACATTTATTTATAGCAAATGTTCCTGTATTTGACAAAAAACATCTAACACCCTTTTGCTATATCACTGAAGTGCAGGGATTTAATACTTTAATTGCACTACAATTTATACAGGTTAGCGGCCCCTATGGGTTGATACTGGCTGAAATCACACGTAGTGTAATTTATATCCCATAGTTTAAATTATGTCACTTCATGGAATGTGCCTTTGATTTACCCTCATAAGCACTATTAGTAAGGCCACAAAAGTGGAGGCAGACTGCATGAAGCCAACTTAATTAAGGCGTATTGCAAAAAAAAAAAAAAAAAAAAAAAAAAATAGTTGTAAAAGCAGCAGTTTCTCTATATTAATTAATCTAATAACACTTCCCTGTTCTTACCTGCTGTTAGTTCCTGCTGTTTATTTTTACTTTTACTGTTATTTTGATTACAATTCATTTCCATTATAGTGCTGCAAGAAATTTTGCTTACAGTGCCCAAGAAGTTGCCTTTTTCTTTGCAGGAGCAGTACCATATTCCAAGATAACAAAATCGATTCTTTTTTTAACCCATTTATGTATCCCCATCTGACCATCAGCTGACTGGCTCCATCATTTTTATCATGTGTCCCTGCAACTATCCCTGGAGCTGAGAGAGCACCGACAACAGGTTGGAAGGGGGGGGGGGAGTAGAGTAGTCTGCTGCATCACATATGGGGACCCTGCATGCCATGGGATTTTTTTGGAATGGTCTAACTATGCAGAGCTAGCGATGATGTAATCTGCCCCATGATTATGGCACTATTCTCATTAGTGGTGAAGTATCCTCAGCACAGAGAGAAACCTCTCCTTCTTTAGTGACCTGACAAAGCTGCTGCATTTATCTGTTCCCTCGTTAGCCCCTCTAGTGCTGCGACATAAATTCTTCATTCCCATTTGAAGAAGGCAGTTTGTAATTTTCTGACCTGTGTGTTCCATATCCAAAGCCATTCCCTGCCAGTCAATGGTACCGTGAAGCAAGATGCCATATTCTCAGAGTCATACTGATGTCACTTAAAAAATTTACTCTGTAGAATAAAAGATCCCTTTGACAGTGATGAAGTGAAAGGTGATAGCAGAGATCCAGAGCTTATATGAGGACATGGTACTGCTTCCATGCTTTATTGCAGGGAGAAGACAAATGAAGAGAAAGAAACAGAGAGCAGCTCAGGATATTACTCCTTTAGATTACAAAGACCTGCTGCTCTTTGGTGATGCTAATCCCAAGGATAGAGACCAGACAGGTCTACTGTATGGACCTATGAAGGCACTCAGAAGCTAAGCTCTAAAACATTGTGTTCAAGTGTAGTTCTGGATCAGCTAGTGCTCTATGCTTTTGGCACTTGGATACTGACTAACTTCTTTCTGTTCATGACTGACTGAGGGAACAGGACATGTTTTGCCTGAAACTAAGAGAATAGGGAATATGAGGAAGGTACCTACTGTCATGAATAGAGACTGTGAAGGTGCAGAGTTCACTATAAAGGACAGAAAAAACAGGACAAGGCACCTGCCACAAAACAAAGTTTGCAGACATTTGCATAAACAGTTGCAAGTGGGTTGTAAGGTATAATATAGCTGCTACATATAATAGGGTACAGCACAGAGGATGGAAGGGAAGCATGGAGTGTAAGTACCTTCAGTTTGGTGACAGTTTAACAGAGCACAGCACAGGGGAAGAGACGGAGGCATGTAGAATGGGCCACGCCAGTGTGCCAGCTGCACACATCATACAGACAAAATAGCCTATGAGTCACCTTCAGATGGTCAGCTTAGTGCCAGTTCCATAATCATACAGCCCTGGCAAAAGGAGAAACTTCCCATGCAGTGCAGTCTGGTCTAAAACAGTAATCATATGGCCATGGGAAACGAAGATGCTTCTCAAAATAGTGTAAGGTTACCACCTGACCCTGTTTGCACAGGACAGACAGTTCTTATTTAGGCACTTAAATCCTGTGCAAAAAATGAAAATGGAAATGTTGAGATTTTATGAGAAAATATATTTCATAACCTTCTGTTAATACTTGTATAAACCAATTATTTTCTATCTGCAACAACTAATTATTATATGGAGCAGCATACACAACTCCAGTTCTACAATAATAAGCTTTTATTTTCACAAGAAAGTGATATTCAGTCTTTTGCACGGGCTACGAGTACAGTTTGTTCTGGAAAAGCTCAGGTTTTCAGATAAGTTTAATCTCTGGGCATTTGAGAAGTTGGCAGCCCTAAAACAGTGCAGTGTGGTCTAGAGCAGTAATCATACACCCATGGCAAAAGGAGAAGCTCCCCAAAAGAATGTACCATGGTCTAAAACAGAAATCGTAAAGTCCTGGCAAAAGGGCAAACCATCCAAAACAGTATGCTGTGCTCTAAAGCAAAATCATACAGCACTGGGGAAAGGATAAACTCTCCAAAGCAGTGCAGTATGGTCTAAACCAGATGCAGTCTTTGCTCCAACAAGACGGAGCAAGGGATTTGCAAGGAAACACATGTAATAGGTATATTTTCAGGCATAACCTAGGAATATGTTAAGCAGTAAATAACATGTGACACAAACAGATGTAAGTGCAGTAGTATGATGTGATTAAGTGCACAGATTTATTTTCATGTCTGATTCAGATAAATCACTTTAAGTTCTTTGGGTCCAGAGAAACTTCAGTGAATAGGCTTTACTATACCATACCTTACTGATTAAATAATTTCCTGTCTTTTTCTTATAATGCAATGAATGAAATCCAAAACTGTATAGGGATAAACAGATGAATAAGTAAATGTGGAAAATGACAAAAATAGAAATGTATTGAGAATTCACAGGAATGCAATAAGAAAAGTCAAATAATTGATTCTAGAAACCACTGTAACATGTTGCCACCAACTCTGTACCACCTAAAGATGGCAGATGCTGTATGCTGTGTCCAGCTTTTCTACACATTGCATTCAGATAACCTGAGTCAGCATTGGTTATACATTACTTCCCTTTAAGTTAGAAGAATATAGAACTGAGACCATAGCAACAAAACTACTTAGAAAAGTAGATGTGATAAAAGCGATATATGGTATCACATAGACCGGAATCTATCATACACTATTGCAAATAAGAAAAAGTTCAGCACAGACAGAAAAACTTAGAAGATATGCAGATAAACATAAAGGTAAAATACAAAAGAAGCAATTAATTGATGACTCAAAAAAGTTTTATAGAGAACTGGGAAACAAAGCAAAATGAATATAAACACTATGAACATATAAGAAATATATACATTATGCAGAAATATTTATGAGGTTCCTATGGAACACAACAAATATGCTGAATGGATAAAACAAAGAAACAGTAAGCAGCTCAAATGTACAGGATATAAAATAAAATGAAGTAAGAGCCAGAGAGATTGAAACTAAGTTAAGAAAAGCTCTTAAATAAAAACTCCTGGGGTCAGATAGAGTACCTAACTTCTGGCTAAAAGTATTAGCATCTTAATATAAAGATTTAGCCTTGAGTAAGAACTACTTTTATGCACATTTCAGATAGACAAAAAGACCTGGTTCACAACAGGAAAAATGATACTCCTCCTTAAGAGTGAACCTGTAAGCCATCCTAAAATCCATTGACCAATAACTTGCCTTCTGATGATGTACAAACTATAAACTGGAATTAATGCAGACAGAGTTTATAGTCCAATAGAACAACAAGCTAACAAAAGAAAGTCATATGAAAAAAAGGATCATTTGTTCCTAAATAAAACCATAATAGAGAATTATAAAAAGGGGGAAGCATCTAAGTATGGTATGGAGAGAGTACAAAAAAGTATATGACAGTATCCCACATTCATGGATAAAGGAGTGCTTAGACATATATAACATACATCCTACATTATTCAGTTATATTACAGTGACCAAGAAACTGTGGCAAATTACTTCGCAATTAGGTTATGACAAAGGGAATGTTATTATCCCATGGATAAAAATTCAAAGGAGGATATTCTTTATCACTATGATGTTTTGTTTTGCCCTTAACTCATTAAGCTATTTACTTAACAGATTAGGTCTTTGTTACAATTTGGCTCCCAGAAAATAACCTTGCTTAAAGATTTCTCATCTACTTTTTGTGGATGACTTAAAACTGTATAGTTCATTAGATGAATTGAAAACACAACTGCAAGGGGTTAAAACTTTCTCAGATGATATAAAAATGACATTTGGTCTTGATAATTGTGCAAATACAGCATTTAAATCAGGAACGTCACAGTACTATGAAAATATCAATCTAGGAAAGGAATGTGGTATAAATGAACTTGAGCAGGAAGAAGTGTATAAATATTTGGAAAGGGATGAAGGACTGGCAATAAAACATGAATACATGCAAATAAAACCCAGTAAGGAATACTTCAGAAGACTACAACTAATACTGAAAACAGCCTTGAGTTCTAGGAATAAAGTCCAAGCCATAAATCAATTTGCTGTTCCTGTTTTAACTTACAGATTTGGTATTACTGACTAGCCCCAAAAGTATTGGATTAGTTGGAAAATAAAAAAACAAGAAAAATGCTTTATGCTTATCAAATGATATATAAACTTTAGTGTATACCAAGATTATATATTCTATGCTCTGTAGGAAGTATGGGCCTCCTTATAAATGATCACATGTATAGATCTGCAACCGTGGGACTACATATCTGTTGACCTCATCAGATCCAAACATAGTGAAAGTTTTACAACATGAGGAGAAGAAGTCTAAGATGCTTAGTTTAGCAGAAACATTCAGGCGGCAAGTGGGAATGGAAATCAAACCAGAAGCAGACAAAAATCAGACAGCAACTGAAAGTGCCATAACAAAAGAAAGATTATAAGGAGAAGAATCACATGAGAAGGAAAGAAGTTTAGAAAAGCCCTGCATGTAGTGGCAAGTATAGAAATCTCTTGGAACTATCTCATGTTGATTAAGATTTGACTCAGAATAGTTAAGGAAAGGTGAGTTTAAACCAAAGGATAAAAGGTTAATAATGGCAGCACAGGATAGTGGACTACACACATTTTGGTTTACAAAGTTCTTTGAACATGTGGGAGAAATAGATGAATTTAGATTTTGTAAAAAAAAAAATGAACTGGAAACAGTAACATACCTTGTTGCATGTTATATTATTATTTTGGCAAAGCCTGTACACTGAAAGGCCCAATAATGTGGCAAGATTGCTGCATTGAGGATTGTGCAAACACTTCAATACTGAAGTAGCAGAAAAGCATTGGGAAAATGAATTACAAAGCATTAGAATGATGAAGTATCCATCACATGGGATCACCCATTACCAATAATTTGAAAAATAGATACGGGAAAAGCAGATATAGTAGTCCATGACAAAAAGTCAAAAGTAGAAATTGCTACATCTAGCAATTACAGTGTCTCACATACAGATAGGCACAGTCATAAAATATAAAGATTTTCAGGCAGAAATGATAACAATGCAGAAGAAAGATACTCAGACAGCTCCAATAGTAGTAGGAACAATGAGTCTCATAAAAAAGAATTTACAGTCATATTTAGATATGCTACCAATACATGTAACTCTATGAATTGCATAAGGCGTCAGTTCTGTGCATAATGCGGGTGTTGCGAAGAGCACATTTGGCTAGCATCAAAGACTAAAACACTACTATTTTCATGAACTTTAATCATACCCTTACTTTGGATTGAGGTTGTTTCCTGTCATAGAATTAGAAAACCAAAAGACATGGAGAAAACATACCAGCTGTTGGGGCATTGTTCACCTGAAACCTGCAGCCAGATATTTGTAGTGTGTTCCATACTGCATAACATGATTTTGCAGAAACATCAACAGAGAAACAACCAAATGGGATCCACCATACCTGATGTAGCAGGAAAGGCAGTTGTGAAACCCCACTTGTGACAGAGGAGGAAGCAATACAGTATGGTACTGACAAAGAAATGGCTTCTGCTCTATAACTAAGGGCCATGTTGCAGACAACAGATCATAAATTGATATATGCATTATCAAACCTAGGCTATGAGAGAAAAATCCTTGGACTGGCCATAGAGTACACGAGACATTATCTTGCTGATACATGTTTGGGGGGGGGGGGGTCAGGGCACATTTATCATCATAGGTAACATGTGGCAGGATACAATAACAAGTGATAGCAGTGCTTTCATATGGGCCATGGAAGGTGAATCTAGTAACTGTTTTTTTTTGGGAGTCAGGGTTTACATTCTCCAGTGGTGGGGTCTAGCTGCCTTTCAATGAATATTCATGATGTGTCCTGTGGTCTAAGGGCTATGGGAGGGATAGCATAAAACTACAGATGCTTGCATGCACATCCTTGTAGGGTATCCCTTATCAGAAGCTAACAGTTATATAGCATCTACAACTCAGATAATGGTCAGTAAATGTGGTGGCCTATCTACCCACAGAGGATACTAATAGTGTTGAACTACAGGAGCTAGAGCACATAGCCTGGTGAGGAGTCCCAGGGTGAGGTCTGGGAGCACTGGTGGTCCTTTTCATAAGACTGACGATGGCCAGGTATGGTGGCCGTTGTGGTCATGACTAACAATGGTAGCGTGGCAGGAATAGTCTCTGTCATCTGGGTATTCCCATCCTGCAGCCAATCACCTTGCATACAGACACTAACACAGCCATGGACATAAGGGCCTGTAGATTCAGACTCAAAGGTGGTTATAATATATCTTATAAGTGAACCAGTGGATGCAGCTGTGCACATCAATGACCTAAGGATGACTGCCCATACCCTGTCCTTGTACTCCATGTCAATTTGCAGGTGCTGGATGCAAGTATGCAGGGCATGTATGTATTGTACATCACCACATAGGCCATAGAGCACAATCACTATTTCCACAATAGTGTGGGCAGCAGCTGCCTGTGCTTAGACTACTGACCTGCACATCTGCTGATTAATGCCAGTTAATCCTGGTGTCACGGCAGCAATGCAGACCACACCTTTCCACTATGAGTTATACGGAAACTGAAGAGGCAGTGTGGTTCACAGATTCCACTTGAGCTGGAACTCCTTTGTAGACTGTGTGGAGCTCACAGTTACATGATGTCTGCTAAGGACTGGTGAGGATGGAGTTTTGGCCTGTACTAGAAAAGGATTCTCATATATAGGGGATATAGTGAGCTCTACATCCAATGCTGGTGCTGCTGACAGTACCACATTGTCATCATTGTTAGGCACAGGTAACCTGCTGACATAAGGCATATGCTGTCCCACTCTGTTGGAACCTCCACCCGAAGAAACTGTGACAGCTTAAATGCCAGACCCCCTGTGGCAGTCATCCTGGTAGTTGACAGTCTGTGAATGCCATATGGACACCTACATACCCTGTTGTGTAGGTTGCTGCAGTTGCAAGCTAGAGGTACCTGGAGGATAGATATTAAGAAAACTCTTGCTGAATAAGTCTTGCCTCACTTGCAGTCTGTTGCACAGTATGACACTATGAAAGCTAAAGCAGCTATGTCAATACTAGGTATGAGAGTCTGCATTCCATCATAGGACAGTGACACCAGGAACTTCTCCACCACTGTGAGACACTTTTGGGTTGGTGATGTATCTTCAGATGATAAACATTCCTTTGGCAATGATCCATGCTTTGCTCTTGCATGCATTATCATATTAGTTACCCTTTGTGAACTTGATGTAGATTCTTATTATGGCCACTCACAGTACTGATGTCTTGTACCACTCCCTGATACACCTGGTCCTGAAAAGCCTTGCCTACATTACCTGTGGCTAAGATGCACATGCAATTATTTATGGAGGGTGTGCTCTCACACCTCAGTCTCTTGAGTTGCGAGCATTTTTAGCTATTGTGTCTTTCATGTGCCCATGACAAAATGTATAAACCTCTGGGCTGCACATCAGTATATGTGTTTACTTGTCCGTGTCTGGCCATCCTGTATAAATGTATCTGCCCAAACCACATATGTTGAGAATTTACCAATCCCCTATTGTGCAATGACATTTTTATCCTTTTATTTACAAACTGCAGCAGCAGGCACATGGTCTTCCTGTCCTCCACAAACACCCCTCAGGAAATAATCTCAACTATAACTCCCCTAACTATCATTAGTGATCTGGTCCACAATGCACTCTCCAAGGCCAAGAACACTGCATCAGTTTGTCACAATAATATCCCAGGATGCCTCCTTAGTAGTGCAAAACATTGCCTAGCAGGACTACTAGAATAACTATCATTAGTGATCTGGTCCACAATGCACTCTCCAAGACCAAGAACACTGCATCAGTTTGTCAGAATAATATCCCAGGATGCCTCCTTAGTAGTGCAAAACATTACCTAGCAGGACTACTAGAATAACTATTCATTTGCAGTCTCCAGATAGGCTTCTTACCAGGTAAATGGAAGACTGCAACTGTTGTCTCTTTGTAAAAGGTTGGGTCATCTGTGGACCCAGGTAACTACAGATCCATAAGCCTGACTATCTCCATATGCAACACAATGGAAATAATTATCATTTTAATGATAAACAATCACAAAGGAAACCTTCAGACACAGTTTGGCTTCTTCAGGGTCAAGTCAAGCTACTCAACCTAGCGGACTTCTTCAAGAAGTTTATCAGTGCAGTAGAGGAGGGCAAAACAGTGCATACTGTCTACCTTGACCTGGCCAAAGAATTTAACGCAATACCCCAACTGGGCATTATAGACAAACTCATAAAATTATTATGTATAAACCACTATTCCACCCACTGGATAGCTAGCTGGCTCAAAGTGAGGGCCCAAGAAGTTAGGATAGGGGAGTCTACCTCCAAAAAGAAGACAGTTACTAGCTGATCCTCTCAAGTCTTTGGTGTTCAGGCCACTTTTTTTTGGCATCTACTTTTCTGAAGTCAATGCTAATGTCAAAATGCTTTGGCTGACCTAGTTTGCAAATGACTGCAAACTAGATGCAGTTACAGAATCCTCCAAACACCCAAATACCCTCAAATAAGGCTTGACACAGACTAATCTGGTGCCAGTGACACTGTCTAAAGCATAATGACAAGCAATGCATAACAGTATCCTTTGGGAAGATGGCAAGCCTTGAAAAGTACTACATGAATACACCCCTAAGAATAGAACCAGAGGTCAGGGATTTGGAAACACAAGTAAACAGTCACCTGGCCTTTAACCATCATGTGTCTGCAGTAGTAAGGAAATAATTCTATGTTGTGCAACCTATAAGCAAGGGTATGGTATCTAGGGTCAAGGTTCATTGCTCCTTTATACTCTACCCTCATCAAACCAATCACTGAGTAAAACACTCCTTTTGGTATGTACCTGATCAGATATATCAAACAACTGGGGCATTCACCAAGGTTCCTCAGAAAAAGAATATGGGGAATAAACAGCATGACCTACACAGACCACCTCAAAGCCCTGTTCCTGTACTCAGTCTCCTAAAGACTGCTGAGAGGTGACCTATGGCTGGCTTACAAAACATCCTCTGATGATGCTCTGATGGACCTGCTTCACATCTGCAAAACAAATAACATCAGAATTAGCTGATCTATGGAGCTAAACCTCATCTGCAACATAAACAGGACTTGCTGAAGGGACAAATATGTGTCTCAGAGACTACCCTTTCTCTGGAACAGACTTCCCATTCATGTGAAGCAGAGTTCTTTCCTAACCTAATTCAATTGTAACTTGGACCAGTGGATGGAGAATCTGTAATTTTACCTGAGTCTGGCACCCATATCTCTAGCAGAACAAAAGCAGACTGTAAATGACTTGACTACCAATGCCCAAGCTTACACAGACCCTTAGAAATATCCAAGGGTAGCAAAATATGCCAGATACATTGAGGGAAGCATGGTTAGAATTACAAAGGTCCCCTGAGGGAGTTAGAATAGTAATTACCTATGAACCAATGGACCTATGAACATAACAGTGCTTTTTGTATGAATGCATTGAACGTCTTTAATACTTTGCACTCCATCTCTGCCTCCAATTCACCCTATATGTAGAGTCCATCATATTGTGTGCAGCATATCCTGCCCTGGGTGTAGATTGCCCCTGGTGTGTACCCTATGTACAGCTGAATATGACAGTGTTATGTAGTTGTACTGTACTTTCACACCTGTGTACATCAGTTCCTCTATGTCCTTTTCTCCCTTTTTAATTTCTCTATATCATTTGGGTTTCTAATACTGTGATGGGAATGGACCTTGTTGAAGTTATCCACTGTACTTGTAAAGTACAATGCTGAGCATGTTGGTGCCACAAACCATACTTGTACAGTACAGTGCTCAGCCACTCAGTGCCATCCAGCATACTTGTACACTACAGTGCTGAGCCTGTCATTGCCATCCACCATACTTGTACAGTACAATTCTAAGCCTGTCCATATCACCCACCATAGTTGTACAGTACAATGCTGTGCCACTTAGTTGTCCTCCATTATGTATATTTTAATATACAGTGTCCTAACTTAGTAAACTTCTGATTTAACAGGGGCTAATATTAGCACAGTCTTTCATAATATGGCATCCCTAATTTACATTGTGCTACTTCAAGCCTTTTTGTTCTGAGATTATATTAATGAGATACTTTTTTGCAAATGTATCTGAATTGCTCCTTGCACCAGTTTATTAACACTAAATGACACCAACATGCTCATCTTTGCCCATGGAAAGGCTATGGACACATGCGCACTGTATTTGTATAGCTTAGCATTTCACTGACCTGCACTAAAAACCCTTTTTTGAAGTGTGTTATTGTTGCACTATTATGTACATCATGTGATACCTAAATGTATATCTGTGTCCATTGTTTTGCTTGAGAGGACCTAACTGAATGACTGTGACTACTTGAAGCACAAGCAACAGCAGAGATCAAGAATTTCTTGCTCTTACTATACATGGAGCTTTAGGAAGACCTGTTGGCCAAGTATAAGGGTCCTTTGTATAGGGTTAATGCTTGACACAAGTTTGCCAGGGCACAGAGTAATACCATTTGGCATTATTTGTTCTGGTGAGCCACGCAAACATCATTATAACAATATGTAGTGTCACCACCTTCACCTGCTTAGTCAGTTAGAAGCAGTGGTTAAGGACAGAGAGCCAGAGTTTTGCTTTAAGCATTGAACCTTTTCTTTCACAGATCCACCACTGTTATAAGTCCTTTCTACTCTGTCTAACAGTGGTTGAGAAATGTCAAGCTAACATGTAGGGATGCCACAGGAGAGAAAAGTGCCTTTCCAGGTAGCAGTGTGCATATGACATGCACATTATTGCACTGTACATTACATTATGCATATGTATATTATGTGTAATGCATGTGTTGATGATGTGTCACCTTTTTGTTTTCTCTTACTTCTACATGTCCAGATAGTGTGATGTTAGAAGAGAAGCAGCAGTCTTCTCATCCTGGACTGGATGACACCTCAAGTGCTGGGTCACCAGTGGTCAACAAGCCTGCCTGTCAGCAGAGGACGAAGAACACCCTGCTGAATCTGAACAGGGAGACTCACTGGTAGTCCCACTGGCCACTGCTCAAGAATAGAGTGAAGTCCTTCTTTTGGTGAACTGGAGAAATCCTCTGGAGTGTCCTAGTGACAGTTGTATAGGCTGGTATCATCTGAGGTGCACTGAAGGCTTTTAGCCCGCCTCACAACTGTGGAGCACCTGCTGACAGTTAGCCAATTTATGCAACTGGCAAGCCCCAGCCACTGAATCACCAATGGAACAGCCTACACAGAAGTGACTGATGTCTTTGTGTTATGGCCTCTGGACCAGAATGGAATTTGCCATGTGCACTGCCCTCTCCCAATCTATGTGTTTCCTTGCCTTGTGTGGTATTCCCCTACCTTGTTTGTTGTCTATCCCCCGCATTACCATGTGTCCACCCCCTGTCTGAGTCCATGCCCTCTTTTTCACTATCTTTTGTGTCAGTACCACCCCTGTCTGTTTATGTCTGCATTTTTTTTTGTTTGCCCTCGCAACCTTCCATTTTCCCTCTTTCCCACCTACAACATTCTTCACTATCTTGTCCAGCTACCCTTCCTCTTCATATATAAAAACATGAGAGACTTATCTGCAAACATTATCCTTCTCCACAACCAATCATTTCTGATGGTTTGCTGTTCTCCCTTTCCTTATTTTAATATCTTGGTCTTTCCTGGCCATTTATAATATATGATGAACTGGTTGGAGCCTTGCTATACTTTGCCACTGTACATGTGGCAGCAATATGGCAGCTTGTTACATGCATGCTCATGCACGACCATGTGTAGCTTCAAGCATGCCTCGCCATGCTTGCCTGACTTTCCTGTCATCAGCAGCATAGCTGGATGGGGCAAAAGGGGCAACCGCCTTGGAGCAGGTAGTGTGCTCTGTCAATCTTGATTGCTGTTTAATGCAATATCGGCGATTGAATGCTGGTATTATTTTTGTCAATAAATCTGAGTGCTATAGCACCCTGTGTATGGTTTATACCGTAGCAAGCAGGATGCTACAATTTAAAGTAAAAAAAAAAATGAATGTGAAACATGGGTGCTGCAGGGCACCATGTGGTTTATAGACTGTACTAAGCAATTTGCTACAGTTAAATTTTTTTTTTAATGTAAAACTTGAGCACTGTAGCACTTTGTGTGGGGTACAAACTATAGCAACTCCCTGCTGCATTTGTAGACAATAGTTTGCTGCAGTTTAAAAGAAATAAAAATGACAGGGCAGGAGGATCAGGGGCAGGGCACACAGACATGACCTGATTGTCTCCTGAGTTTAAGGATCCTCAGATACCTGATCACATATGTGTTTTTTTTCCCTTCACTTGAGGGGGTGGATTGCTACTTCATGGGATGGCACAGGGCACTAGTTCAGCCAGCTACAGATCTGCCTATGATATTGACCACTTTGATCACATGCACCTAGCATGACTCTTTCTTTGATCCAGCCTTACATTCGCTGTTATGAGAGCGACATATTGATTGGAGATCACACTACAGTGGGGATCAGGAACTTTGCCCTTCTCCTCACTGCAGTGCGATCTTAGGGTTGTAATATATAAGTAGCAGGGGGGTGCTGGGGAGCTTGCCCCCTGAAAAATGCTTATTGGACATCACCAGATGTTCAGTAAGTTCGAAAAATCTAAACAAGTCAAATTTTTCATGTTTCGTTATTTTGGTTGGACGATGTTGTTAACTTCGACAATGTTTTTCAAGTAAGTGATTACTCGCAAAAACATTGTCGAGATTTCGATAGTAAACTTATATATATATATATATATATATATATATATATATATATATATATATATATAATGTGTATATATATATATATATATATATATATATATATATATATATATATATATACACACACACATATATCTATATATAGATATATGTAGGTATATATATATATATATATATATATATATATATATATATATATATATATACATATATAAATATATATATATATATATATATAAACAGATACACCCCAGGAGCTGCGTATGAAAAGTTAAAAAGCTCAAAACGGCTGCTTTCACAAATATAATGATTGCTGGAATACGTATGAGTATAACAAAAATATTCCAAATGAAAACTCTCAATCTGCACTTAGACTAACTTGCAGTTCACAACATGTGAGTAGATGGTAGATTTACAATGTTCGTTTCCACTCACCAAATGTTTCGGCAGTGTCTCTTGGTGCTTGGACCAATTAAAGCTGGCGAAAAGGAAATCCGCCCAAATAACTGCAATGCATACACACAGAATAAAAATCCAAACGACCTGTTGGTCCAACGAGGCTGGATAAACGTTCCAACGCCCAGCGTTAGGGCAAGTGCGGAATACAACCCTTCGGTTCTGTACACACTGAAAGATAGAAGGTATCGGCAACACGTGGATATAATCCAAGACACAGTCCTCTGAATAAAAATAGGTTTATTTAAAGTAAGCGCTTTCGCAGGTGATCCACCCGCTTCATCAGACAAACAAGAGTATACATTAAAACTTAATTTAAATACTCGCTAACACTGAGTCTAACCCAATCAATCCTCAGATAACAGTCATGTGACTCATTCCCCTCTGTAATCAGTCGCAACAACCAACTACTCAATACAAAACTCCACGTATATGAGCTACGCGGATTACGCTAGCATAGTAAAAACAAATAAAATAAAACATGTGTTGCTATAAATATCTATTCTAATAAAACCTAACTGACACTATTACTAAAACATAAACAAAGAATAAAATATGTGCTGAATATATGCAAATCAATCAAAATAGTTGTAACAAATACTCAGATGATGAACCGGTGTAGTGAAACTACACCAAAGGTGCAGATATTACAGAAACACTCAAAAAATGATGAGTGTTCCAGCTACAACCACAGCTGCAGTATCCTGTCAAGACTATGATGGAGGCAAAGAAGCTGATGTAAGAATAATGCATCGAGATAAACTTCTATCTAAAAAGGTACAAAACATAATCCCCACTGTCTGCAAAGATACTGACCCAAACGGTGTTGGCTCAAATTACTAGATGGATGAATTAGATATAAAACAATAAAGCAATGAAGTCTAACGTAAACAATGAGAGGTGGTCCTATGATGGAATGTGTGGAGATATATAAATAAATAAATAAATATAAAGTGCAAAATGTTATGTGAATCTAGTATGTGTACGTAAATATAAACTAATGCTATGATACAAATCTGGAAATAAATGTGCGCACTCATGTATAGATATATCTGAATACGCACATGCTCGAATATATTGGTGGATGTAAGCAAATAAGCACAAACCAATATATACATGTACGTGCCCTAGTATGTGTGTCCCTACATGTATACTGATATACCATAGAATTATTGGCTATCTGAGTGCTCTGCCTTTCAGATGCGGCTTTATGGATAGTACCTCATTTAAACCCTTATCTCTGTGCGCAGCCAGCCTGCAAATCCATTTCAGCTCTGCCTGCTCAGTGAGATTCACAATGTCCCCAAGCCTATTGCTCCCACTCACTACCTGTATAACCTGAAACAAGAAGCTATGTTCGTCCCCTTCTCTCAAGGTGTGCTTCGCCAATGCACTGTATTCTTCTTGTCTCCTTAAACAGTAACCATGATCACGTATTCTCTCCTTCAATGTCCTATTAGTTTTTCCCACATAGAATGAAAAACAATGCACACAGTGAGCTACATATATGACATTTCTAGTGTTACAGTCACTGTTGCAAGTAATGGTCCAGAGATGATTCGTGATGGGGTGTCTGAAATAGTGGGACTCGTCAATGTATCTGCATTGCATGCATTTACCACATTTACTGGTTCTTTCAAATCCAGTTTTAGGTTGTACTGCTGGACTAGAGCTACCACATAACAACCTCTTTAAGCTGCACATGTTGCTATAGACAAACGATGGATTATCCCCTACCATATTGGCTATTCGATTATCAACCGTTAGGATGTTCCAATGTTTCTGGACCAGGTCCTGCATAACACTGAGTCCTCCACCAAAGGGTAAAATGACCCCCAGTGGACGCATTGCATCATTATTTCTCATATGTCTTTCTGGTTCCGGATTCTCCGAAAAGTATGGTCTCGCTCTACTCTCCCTTAGCTTATCCATCCTCTGGTATACCCTATCAATCTCATTTTGGGTATAACCCCTCACACTGAGTCCTTCTTCAAGTGTTGCCAATCCTAAACGATAGTCCTCCTCCCTGGTGGATAGACGTGAAATGCGCATCGCCTGACCCTTTATGATGTTGTTAAAAATGTGCGGGTGATGCATACTTTCTCTATGGAGAAAGGAAGGCTTATAGCATGTTTTGCGATAGGTTTTGGTATTAATTCTCCCATCTGCCTTAAAGACAGTGACATCTAGAAAATCCACCTTCTCAGAGGACGGATTAATGGTGAACTTTAGAAAACTGCTCTTCTTATTGAGTTCATGATAGAAATCAAGGAGTTCCCTCTTAGTTCCTCTCCAGAGAAAAAAGAGGTCGTCCACAAACCTCTTGTAAAAATAAATGCGTGGATCTAGTTTGATATTAGTTTCCTCAAAGGTCGCCATGACCAAATTGGCATAGCTGTTGGCACAGCTAGTGCCCATGGCGACCCCCTTGACCTGTTTATAGCATGTTCCACTATATAAGAAAACATTATTTTCAAGAATTATCTCCATTAGTAATAGCAGCAGATCAATTTTAATATCAGAGAAGTTAGAATGTTTAGTCAGATAGGACTTCAGAAAATGTATACCCTCTCCATTTGGTATACAAGTGAACAAGGAGTTCACGTCCATAGTGACCAAAATCATATTGTTTACCACTTCAGGATCTAGAGTTCTCGAAGCAGTATATAGCTCCCTTAGGAACTGTTCCGTATCACGTAAAATACAGTCAGACAAATTGACAAAGTATTTCAGTTCCTGATCTAAAAATATGGAAATTGGTTCGGTCAGCCAACCTGAACCTGCCACTATGGGCCTGAACTCAGGCTCATAGAGGTTTTTATGGATCTTCGGAAGCCCTGAAATGGTAGGTATTAAGGGAAACTCTACTTTCATATACTGATAAACCTCATCAGTCAGACTTCCTGCCTGTTTACACTCCAAGAGGGTTCTATCAATACTCTCTTTCATAGCATACACACATTCTGTCGAAATGGGCTGATAGGAATCATTGGTAAGCATACTAATCATAGTTGTATGATAGTATTCAGTGTCTAAAACTACAATAGGGCCCCCTTTATCGGCGGGCCTAATAGTGATGTTACTGTTATTCCTTAGATTATGCAAAGCCTCAACCTGAGGCTTAGTAAGATTGCTATCTATATCAAAAGAGTGTATGTTATTATTGTTGTACAGATCCTTCTCTACAGCTTGAATAAATATATCGACGTTGCTGTTGACAGGAGGTATATAAGTACTCCTCTTCTTAACGGGTACAGCAGAATTGCCCTGATTATCATGAAACAATAACTTGAGACATATATTCCTAGCAAACAATCTTAACGCTAAGACAAACTGACTAATGTCAACCTTAGTGGTAGGAATAAAGGATGGCCCTTTATTAAGAACCTCCATTTCATGTATAGTCAGAGTATATGTGGAGATGTTGTGCACTAAGGAACTCAGCTCCAAAAGTTTTGTAGTGTCTGTTGCTGCCCCATGTGAACTTCTTTCCTCTTCGCCCCCCTGGCATAGTCGTTCTCCATGGGTCTTTTTCTGTTCAGTTTTATCGGAAAAGGGGTATCCATTGGGTTGTGTGTTTCAACTCTCTCGAGCTGGATTTTCCTTCTAACAACTCCAGCTAGAGTGGAAACAGTATCTGAAGTCCCTGGATTGCCCGTAGATGGTGCAACCTCTCCTGGTTCCTCGTTGGGCGTAGTGTACAGAGAAGAGCTATTGCTTTCAACTGGAGATGCAATAACCTCTGCTGTCTCCGATGGATTACCATTGGTATTGGATGGAATAGTGATATTAATATTGGCATGGTTAGCAGATTCAGGACATACGCCCAAAATGGGTTTAATTCCAGAGGTTACGACATTAGATGGTTTCTTAATGTCATTTCTGTCTCTGGCCATCTGTTCTCTATTTGATGGAGCTTCTTGCATCCTCTCTGCAGTGTGGGATTCTCTTCTCACCGGTGCCGTGCGAGGCCAGACAAAGACATGATGGTTGGCAAAGTCTCTCATGTCCCGACTCAGCTTATTTCGCTTGATATTAAGCAAATTAGTTTCATATCGGCCAATGCGGTCAAGCAAATCATGTATGTAGATCTCACTGGGACTATCCCCCATTGCTGTAATCAAGCGTTCTTGGTGGTTGAGTATATTAGTTTTACACTCTGCCTCTATCGGTGAGAAGAACTCAATCAACAAGTGCATATATGCCCGACTGGCATTTAAGTTAATTTGTTGCCATTTGTGGAGTAATGTTGGATACAAGCTGCCATACGTTGGCATATTGAGGATACGTAAGCCCCTCGGTACTATGCCTTTAGCCAAACAAGCCTCCATATGATATCGTTGAGCTTGTAAGCGTTTAGCTTTATACAGCTCATTCTCTAAGTCCCTTTTAATAGTTCTAATCTTTGCCTCATCCATTGGCGCAAGTTCAGTATTGTTCACTGATACACCACCATCAAAGTTGACTAATGGATTCCCATTGTCTTCCATCAGGTTTAACAACCGTGTTCCAAAAGTTTTGGAACATCCCACTGCTGTAGACAGACCCTCAGCTCCTTCCATCCCTTCTAATTATATCGTATAAACCACCCTGATAGTTCTTAATAAAGGGCCATCCTTCATTCCTACCACCAAGGTTGACATTAGTCAGTTTGTCTTAGCGTTAAGATTGTTTGCTAGGAATATATGTCTCAAGTTATTGTTTAATGACAATCAGGGCAACTCTGCTGTACCTGTTAAGAAGAGGAGTACCTATATACCTCCTGTCAACAGCAATGTCGATATATTTATTCAAGCTGTAGAGAAGGATCTGTACAACAATAGTAACATACACTCTTTTGACATAGATAGCAACCTTACCAAGCCTCAGGTTGAGGCCTTGCATAATCTAAGGAACAACAGTAACATCACCATCAGGCCCGCCGATAAAGGGGGCCCTATTGTGGTTTTAGATACTGAATACTATCATACAACCATGATTAGTATGCTTACCAATGATTCCTATCAGCCTATTTCGACAGAGTGCGTGTATGCTATGAAAGAGAGTATTGATAGAACCCTCTTGGAGTGTAAACAGGCAGGAAGTCTGACTGATGAGGTTTATCAGTACATGAAAGTAGAGTTTCCCTTAATACCTACCATTTCAGGGCTTCCGAAGATACACAAATGCCTCTATGAGCCTGAGTTTAGGCCCATAGTGGCAGGTTCAGGTTGGCTCACCGAACCAATTTCCATATTCTTAGATCAGGAACTAAAATACTTTGTCAATTTGTCTGACTGTATTTTACGTGATACGGAACAGTTCTTAAGGGAGCTATACATTGCTTCGAGAGCCCTAGATTCTGAAGAGGTAAACAATATGATTTTGGTCACTATGGACGTGAATTCTTTGTTTACCTGTATACCAAATGGAGAGGGTATACATTTCCTGAAGTCCTATTTGACTAAATATTCTAACTTCTCTGATATTAAAATTGATCTGCTGTTACTATTAATGGAGATAATTCTTGAAAATAATGTTTTCTTATATAATGGAACATGCTATAAACAGGTCAAGGGGGTCGCCATGGGCACTAGCTGTGCTAACAGCTATGCCAACTTGGTCATGGCGACCTTTGAGGAAATCAATATCAAATTAGACCCACGCATCTATTTTTATAAGAGGTTTGTGGACGACCTCTTTTTTCTCTGGAAAGGAACTAAGAGGGAGCTCCTTGATTTCTATCATGAACTCAATGAGAAGAGCAGTTTTCTAAAGTTTACTATTAACCCGTCCTCCGTGAAGGTGGATTTTTTAGATGTTACTGTCTTTAAGGCAGATGGGAGAATTAACACTAAAACCTATCGTAAAACATGTTATAAGCCTTCCTTTCTCCACAGAGAAAGCATGCATCACCCGCACATTTTTAACAACATCATAAAGGGTCAGGCGATGCGCATTTCACGTCTATCCACTAGGGAGGAGGACTACCGCCTAGGATTGGCAACACTTGAAGAAGGACTTAGTGTGAGGGGCTATACCCAAAATGAGATTGATAGGGTATACCAGAGGATGGATCAGTTAAGGGAGAGTAGAGCGAGACCATACTTCTCAGAGAATTCAGAATCAGAAAGACATTTGAGAAATAATGATGCAATACGTCCACTTGGAGTCATTCTACCCTTTGGTGGAGGACTCAGTGTTATCCAGGACCTAATTCAGAAACATTGGAATATCCTAACGGTTGACAACCGAATAGCCAATATGGTAGGGGATAATCCATTGTTTGTTTATAGCAACATGTGTAGCCTAAAGAGGTTGTTATGTGGCAGCTCTAGTCCAGCAGTACAACCTAAAACTGGATTTGAAAGAACCAGTAAGTGTGGCAAATGCATGCAATGCAGATACATTGACGAATCCCACTATTTCAGACACCCTATCACGAATCACCTCTGGACCATTACTTGCAACAGTGACTGTAACACCAGAAATGTTATATATGTAGCTCACTGTGTGCATTGTTTTTCATTCTATGTAGGAAAAACTAATAGGACACTGAAGGAGAGGATACGTGATCATGGTTACTGTTTGAGGAGACAAGAAGACTATAGTGCATTGGCGAAGCACACCTTGAGAGAAGGGGACGAACATAGCTTCTTGTTTCAGGTCTTACAGGTAGTGAGTGGGAGTAATAGGCTTGGGGACATTGTGAACCTCACTGAGCAGGCAGAGCTGAAATGGATTTGCAGGCTGGCTGCCCACAGAGACAAAGGTTTAAATGAAGTACTATCTATAAAGCCGCATCTGAAAGGCAGAGCACTTAGATAGCCAATAATTTTATGGTGTATATTAGTATACATGTAGGGACGCATATACAAGGGTACGTACATGTATACATCGGTTTGTGCTTATGTGCCTACATCCATTTATATATTCGAGCATGTGCATATTCAGATATATCTACACATGAGTACGCACATTTATTTCCAGATTTGTATCATAGCATTAGTTTATATTTACGTACACATACTAGATTCACATAACATTTTGCACTTTATATTTATTTATTTATTTATATATCTCCACACATTCCATCATAGGACCACCTCTCATTGTTTACGTTAGACTTCATTGCTTTATTGTTTTATATCTAATTCATCCATCTAGTAATTTGAGCCAACATCGTTTGGGTCAGTATCTTTGCAGACAGTGGGGATTATGTTTTATACCCTTTAGATAGAAGTTTATCTCGATGCATTATTTTTACATCAGCTTCTTTGCCTCTATTATAGTCTTGACAGGATACTGCAGCTGTGGTTGTAGCTGGAACACTCATTTTTTGAGTGTTTCTGTAATATCTGCACCTTCGGTGTAGTTTTGCTACACCGGTTCATCATCTGAGTATTTGTTACAACTATTTTGATTGATTTGTATATATCCAGCACATATTTTATTCTTTGTTTATGTTTTAGTAATAGTTTCAGTTAAGGTTTTATTAGCATAGATTATTATAGATATTTATAGCAACACATGTTTTATATTTTATTTTATTTGTTTTTACTATGCTAGCGTAATCCGCGTAGCTCATATACGTGGAGCTTTGCATTGAGTAGTTGGTTGTTGCGACTGATTACAGAGGGGGATGAGTCATATGACTGTTATCTGAGGATTGATTGGGTCAGACTCAGTGTTAGCGTGTATTTAAATTAAGTTTTAATGTATGCTCTTGTTTGTCTGATGAAGCGGGTGGATCACCTGCGAAAGCGCTTACTTTAAATAAACCTATTTTTATTCAGAGGACTGTGTCTTGGACTATATCCACTTGTTGCCGATACCTTCTATCTTTCAGTGTGTACAGAACCGAAGGGTTGTATTCCGCACTTGCCCTAACGCTGGGCGTTGGAACGTTTATCCAGCCTCGTTGGACCAACAGGTCGTTTGGATTTTTATTCTGTGTGTATGCATTGCAGTTATTTGGGCGGATTTCTTTTTCGCCAGCCTTAATTGGTCCAAGCAGCAAGAGACACTGCCGTAACATTTGGTGAGTGGAAACGAACACTGTAAATCTACCATCTACTCACATGTTGTGAACTGCAAGTTAGTCTAAGTACAGACTGAGAGTTTTCATTTGGAACATTTTTGTTATATTCATACGTATTCCAGCAATCATTACATTTGTGAAAGCAGCCGTTTTGAGCTTTTCTACCTTTCATACGCAGCTCCTGGGGTGTATCTGTTTACATACAATTTTGGTGCTATCAGGGTGGTTTATACGATATATATATATATATATATATATATATGTATATGGGCTTACCTTGTTTGATCAAGCTTCAAAACTTTGAAACCCATATGGCAGAGACAATGTGATTGAAGTTTTGAAACTTCAAACACTTTGAATTGAGATCGTTGTACAGAGCTGAAGAGGATATTTACCATTTTCCTCGCAGTAGTGTGATCTTGGAGTTGGTATATTAAGTAGCAGGGGATTTGCCCTCATTCCTGTAAACACAGAGAGGTGAAGTTTTTTTGTTTAGATTTTTCTTGAAATTTCAAAACTTCGATCATATAGTCTTGGCCATATGGGTTTCGAAGTTTTGAAATTTATATCAAACAACATAGACCCATATACATATATATATATATATATATATATATATATATATATATATATATAAATATATATATACATAGATATAGATATAGATATGGATCAACTTCATATAGTAGACTTACCATTTACCATTTAGTTGACTTTCACATGATCAAGACAACATTGTCGAAAGTTTAGAATAACAAAAACCTGGAACATCGTATTTTCCCTCCAGGAAACTAACTACTTTGCCACCATTGTGAACTTTGCTATACATTTATGTACAAAATATTCTGAAAAAAATACAAATGCCACAGAACAGTGCTAAATGTTAAATATACTTGAGTGTAGTTGGTCTGCTTAGCTATTTATTAGGGTCAGCACACTGCTAGTGTTTCAGGATTGTATAGTTAGTTTGAGCAGTTATGTTACTAGCAGCAGTCACACTTTTGAATGTTAGTAAAATGTCTGTACTAAGGGAAGCCATGCCACCCATTTGACAGGAATAGTAAAGCAGTGTGATGAGGCCATGCATGTACACACTTGCAATCATGTTACTAATCATCTGTGAACTGAGGGGGTGGAGCTAGGAACTAAACCTTTTATTTAAGAGGTAAAATAAAACATTTCAGAGCTTTACTAGAAAGGCTCACCCAAACTCTGCTACACTTTGCTGTGATGGAAAGGTTAGTTTGGTTTTTATTTGTTGTATTTTGTATTACTTTATTGCCTTTTTCAATTTTGAATACTGTGATCTGTTTTCTTTATCTTGTGTTTTACTTGTATTCTGCTTTTAACTGCATATTAAAACTTGAAAAGAGACCACAGCTATGTCTCTTGTGAGTCAGGCAGAAATATTTTTTCTCACCCTCCCACCCAATTACTGTTGTGTTCTTGAACATCACTGTCTTTCTAGTTGCCTACCCCTTATGTTAATTTGACCAGATATCTCATTTCCTCTCTGCTTTTAATGGCTTGTGGGAGTAAGCAGAAAGTTATCATTTTGTGAAATCACTCCCCTTCAACTATTTAAATTTATTGGCCATCCTACTGTATTTCACAGTACCAGAATAAAAAAGTGACCACCCCCTTTCAATCTATCTTGCTGTTTTAAAAATAGCGACTCTCCACTAAAACTTAACTTTTTAGACAGGTAAAACTTAAGTTACCTACTTTCACATATAATTCCTCTAGTGCACAATGCAGTGTTTAGGATAAACCATTTTTTATCTTACCTTTAAGCATCTATTGCAAGACCATCAGTTATTGGAGAGCCCACATTCTGCCTGTCAGTACTCATCTTGGGATTAGTGCTTTTGTTTTCTCCTGGTGAGAGAAGGAGTGTAGTTACATTATTTCCTGGAGACTGCTTATCACCAGAAAGCTTAATAACAGCTTTATAGGTGACAGCTTGGAATCCGTGTTATATTCTGACCCTGGTGCAAGTAGGAGCAGAGTGTATTGATTCCTGACTTGTTCTGGTTGGAGTCCCTGTGACTAGCACTTGCTCTAAAACCTGATGGAAAGCACTAGGAAGCCTTAAACTCTCCTTGTTAATAAGACAAAATTAATCATAGGCACAAAACAGCCTATAATTGGTACCATGCCAAGGTAAGGGAAAGCAGCTCTTGTACTTTACAAAAAAAAAAAAAAGCACTTAACCAGGCATGTCCAAGAGTCAGCTTCCAGTGATTTCTACTGTCCTCCTGGTGAATCTTGGCATACTGGGGCAATGCAGCAATTGCCTCATGTACACAGAAAAACCCCTCCTTCTACCACCCAACACTACAGCCTGCAAAAGATGCACTTACATAGCCAAACTGGTAGCAAAGCTCTCTCTAGCCAGGATTGTGCTAGACAATCAAGAGGAGAAGGTTAACACCTGTACTACACCTCAAGCAACACATAGCTCTTCAAAACCCTCACTACCAACAACCACACATAGCAACACTAAACTCATGTATGCGGAGGCCCTTAACATTAATCTGTCCAAGCAACAAGGACCTCTGAAGATGAAATGCAAACAAACACAACCAAAGTATCACATAGCTCACAACATCAATGCACCACCCAACAACAGCCCTAAAGCAAGACAACGTTCCCAACACTGTAGTCATAGGTGACTCAATAGTCAGTCACACTGATGTCCCACTCACCAGGCTGAACAAGGAGAAAATTACAGTCAGCTGCCTGTCAGGTGCCAGGATCCGTCACATAACACATGCACTCAAGTCACTCCACAACAAGTACAAATATGACTCTGTCATTGTCCATGTTGCAATGAATGACTTGAGATGTACCCCCCTGGACTACATGAAAAGAGTCATGGAAGAGCCCTTGGATCATGTGGCCCAGGCAGGTATGACCCTAGCCCTGAGAAGTATCCTGCCTTCGCCCAGAATGATACCACAGTATAAGGACAAAATGATTGACTTCGACAATTTGCTAAGGTTCTGTTGTCATTCAAATGGGATCCAGTATCTGTCTGCCTGGGATGACATGATCAGCAAACCATGATGCTTTGCCAGAGATGGTCTGCACCTGTCGCCCCTGAGATTCAGCTTACTGGCTAAGGATCTTGCTACCCCTAGAGTGCCTTTTTTAGGCAAGGCTCAAAGGACAAAACCACCACCGTAACAGGTACAAGTATGCAAAATCTGAAGGTAATTCTACTCAATGCTTGAAGTCTAAACCTCAAAATGCACCCTCTTGAGGCACTCCTAAAAATGGAGAACATCGATATCTGTGCAGTAATTGAGACCTGGTTCAAGGTTCCAGAGAGCATCCCTGCAATACCAAGCTATAACTCTTACCACAATTTTTGGCCACCAAACCAGGACCAAAACACTAAAGGGGGAGGAGTGTCCATATTCACCAAGGATATTCACACATAAAGGCTAGTTGCCCAACACAATGCATCCAAAATTCTCCAGGTGCAACTAACACTAGGTAACACTGCAATCAAAATTGTAGCTTGCTACAGATCCTCCACCATGCCCCAAGATTCTCAATACACCTTTCTAAATATACTAGAAAATATTAAGATACTGACAAACACCCTAATACTGGGTGATTTCAACTACCCTGCCATTAATTGGGAAAACTACTCATCTACCAACACCTTTCCTGAACGGTTCTTGGAATTCATAAATTCCAATGCCCTGGATCAACTAATCCATAGTCCCACCAGGGGCTTTAATATCTTGAACCTAGTCATTACTAACATGGGAAATTGACCAGTGGTCACCCCCTCGTTCATTAGGTCTGACCATAAGCTAATCACCTCTGACATCCACATCACACCCCCACCCCCAGTAAGAAAATATCTGTAAAAAACTTCTCCAAGGCCAACTTCATGCTACTCAAGTCAGAAGTGACAAACTTCATGACACCCATGCAGACGGGAACTGAAAGTTCGACTGCCAAATCCTACACTAAAGCACTGTACGAGCACATCCACTCCTGCATGAATCATGCCATCCCAAATAGAACCAAGACACTCTCCTCCAAAAAAAGGAAGCCAATCCGGTGGTTCCCTGTCATAAACTATACAACAGAAGGAAGAAACTGTTGCAGAAAAGAGGAAAATCCCAGGATGCAAAAAAACTCCCTTACCAGCCTCAGTAAGAAGCTGAGATCCCTCATAAAATCCTCCAAAGCTAGTTATAAAAATAAAATTGCCAAAGATTCCAAATACAACCACAAGGCATTCTATAGCTATGTCAAGAATCTAAATGGCAATGCTCAGATCTGCTCTGAGCTACAACAGAATGGCATTATATATACTGATCCCAAGGACATTGCCAATATCCTGGCAGATTGATTCAGTGCCAACCTCACCCCCCTTTCCCCCCCTAAAGGGCCCATCTTAATACAGAAAGATTGCCAAATTCCAGTAATCATAGCCACACAGGTAAAAACGCACTCTACAAAGCTAAGAATACAGCATCTGTGGGACCAGATGACATCCCAGGCTGTGTACTATATGAACTACAAAATGAGGCACCTCACCTAAGTGTCATGTTTAATCATAGCCTCACCTCAGGCTTCGTGCCCACTGAGTGGTGCACAGCAACAGTTATCCCACTCCACAAGGGGGGATTCACCTTGGATCCTGGGAACTACCATCCCATCAGTCTGAAGAGCCTGATCTGCAAGGCCATGGAATGTATTATCATGGAACTTAAAAACAAAGACATTGGCAACCTTCAAACACTGGACCCCACCCAATTTGGGTTCGGGAAGGGCCGATCATGTCTCCTGAACCTGATTGACTTCTTCAAATCAGTCTCCAGAGCCGTGGACAAGGGTAAGGCAGTCCACACAGCCTA
This sequence comes from Protopterus annectens, assembly GCF_019279795.1. Taxonomy (NCBI): domain Eukaryota; kingdom Metazoa; phylum Chordata; order Ceratodontiformes; family Protopteridae; genus Protopterus; species Protopterus annectens. The sequence continues at coordinate 859,638,894 of NC_056741.1, read as the reverse complement.
TCTGGACCTCGCCAAGGCCTTTGACACCATCCCCCACTCTGGAATCATAGAATGATAGATAAACTTGCTAAGTTGGGCATAAATCCCTATGTCACTCAATGGGTTTCCAACTGGCTTACTGACAAAACCCACACTGTGAAAGTAGCAGACTCCAAATCCAGCTCCAGACAAGGGAAAAGTGGAGTGCCTCAGGGTTCAGTCCTGGGACAGCTCTTGTTTGACATCTACTTCTCTGAAGTATAGACCAACACTGAGGGACTCTGGCTAACAAAGTTTGCAGATGACTGCAAACTGGGAGCCATTATTGAATCCCCAAATTATGTGGATATTCTACAAAAGGACCTTACAGAAACAGATGTTTGGTGCCAGAGTCATGGGCTTAAGCTCAATGCCAAGAAGTATATAGTTGTCCCCTTTGGGAAACCCCGTGTACCCATGAATTACCACATAGGTGGCAGTACATTACACACAGAAAGTGTGATAAGAGACTTAGGAACACAGGTTGACAGTGATCTCACCTTCAATAACCACATCGCCACAACAGTCACGAAATCCTTCTATGTGGCACACCTCATCACTGAGGCTTTTCATCCAGAAAAAAGGAGGTCATTGTCTTACTGTACTCGTCCCTCATTAGACCCATCATAGAGTATCACTCCCCGTTTAGTATGTACCTCACAAGACATCTGCAACAACTAGAAAGGCCACAGAAATACCTCACTAAAAGAATCACAGACCTAAAGCAGATACCCTATGCTGACTGAGTAAAAAAAACTCCAGTTATACTCAGTCGCATATCATCTACTCAGAGGCAATCTCTGCTTAACATACAAGGCCATGTCAAACTCAGAGCTGTTGGACATGCTACACTTATAGAAATCCCAATCCATCAGAGCCACATGCTCCAGGGACCTAAACCTTGTCATCACAATGAACAAAACATGCTGGGAGGTAGGTTCCTGACCCAAAGATTCCCCATACTCTGGAATAGACTGTCCATACATGTCAAACAGTGCACCTCCTTGGCCCTCTTCAAAAGGAACTTTGATGACTGGATGGGAGATAGGTAATTTACCCTGGGGAATCATTTCAGTTGCCCTGCTAGACAGGGGTCCAGGGAAGTAAATATTGTGGGAAGAAATAGCCAGGGAATTGTTATGGCTAGGCTTGTATAGGCCCTAGGGCCGATAGCCTAGTACTAACCTATGAACCTATGAACATATGCCACAAAGGGACTGTGGGCAAGCCATAGAGGGTCAAAAAAGTAGTGTCCCGACTCATCATATAAATGGGAATAAAATGGGAAGCTAGGAGAGCCATAAAAGGACAACAGGAAACAGAAAAATACACATATGTGTGAGCTGAAAGAAAGATAGGTGGGACGTGCATATTTTATTGAAATAGATGCCCATTTTACTTTTTTCACCAAGAAGAAGTAAAGATGGATGATAACAAGGAGATTGTGCAGGAAGAAAAAGGGAAGAGAGACTTTAGCAGAGGTAGGCAAACAAACCTAATAAGCAGAGACAGTCATTGTGGTATGGCACTAAAAGGGGCAGAAGTAGTGTGACAAAGGCAGTCAGACAGAGGGAAGATAGTTGCTGATTTTGAGTAATAGAATACAGTCATGGAAGGGGAAAACCATGAATTGTCATAGGGTTTGGTATAGAGGGCAGCCTGTCCAAATTGTCCACAGAGAACCCATCCAGATAGTAGTCACCTCCACTGCCAACATCATAGGTAGACCCTACTTTTCCTGACAGTCAGGACCAGTCTGTGTAAGTTCCACAAGAAGGTTCTTCACATTTCCAAAGCAGGAGCCCAGCTACTAGTCCACCATGGACATGACCAGCTGCTGCACATGATGCCGAATGCCCTGTGAGGAGCCTTCTATGCTGTTCTCGGAGGAATAGCCTCTATCCCTTCCAGAGGTGTGGCCATGGAAGCCTTTAGCAGTGGCGGCTGGTGACTTCAAATTAAAGGGGTGCTGCAGGAGACAGCTGAATGGGTGGGGCTAATGGACAGGGGTGTGGCCAACTAGAAAGGGGTGCAGCTATGCTCAAAACCACAACAACTGGAACTTTAATTAAATACGCTGCCCTGGGTGCCAAACCATCATTACGAGAGTCCAATCAAGGCAAAATTAAGTGTAGAAGAAAAAAATATTTCAATGCATTGGCTAAATGACAATTTACTTAATATCTAGATGGAAACACAAAGGTTGTAAGGCATTAAAAAATAAATTGCTTTTTAAATACATTACTGGAATGCCAGTAAAATGAAGTATAAAAAAAACAAGCAGCACTCAGCTCAAACCACTTTTCCTTGCACTGCAGTTCTAATTATAATTTATATTCAGCTTTATAAAATTACCAAGTAACACGCTGAAAGTAGCAATCTCTGTGATACCCCCACTTGTAAAAATGTTTCTTATCTAAAAAAGACCTGCTGCCTGACAAGAACTATCGAATTGTTTCATGGAGAACACATGATCAAAGTAAAAAATGAACAGCGAACAAGGAACAAGCTCAAGATAAATTGCTTAAAGGATTACTGCACAAGTTATGGACCACACATGATAGATTGGCGTTCTGTTTATTTTACGGGTAAAGCCTGCAAAGATAACTGCAAGTCTCCAACAAATGTAATGAGCTTCTGAAAATACTGTAATCCTGTCCTTTATTACAAATACTGTCATATGCATTTCAATACCTAAGGCTTATACGTTATCTAGTTATGTAAATATTCTCTGCATGGCAACAATGAAAAGGCTTTCAATGTTGGTAATTCTTTAACAGTATGCTTATTAAAGCTTACTTGCATCTTACAATCTCCGACAAGCTTACCCGATGGTCATTAAAGCACTGCTACTTTAATAAAGAGCAACAGGGCACTGCAACAGCATGCATTTTCTGAATAATAAGAAGCATAAATCAACAGTATAAAAATATGACAGAAAACCAGAACATTCTGCAAAATCAAGGACAGATGAAAAGCCACAGTTATACTTGTGGTCTACTTAGATGGGGGAATACTCTGCACACTTACACTGCATAACTGCTCCTTGCCTTGCTTAGACACATCCAGAGCCACTACAATGAGGAGTGGAGTGCAACAAGTAGGTCACAGTTTGAAATGTCTCTGGCTGATGTTGATGGCTCTGACACTCATACCTCTCAACCTCAGAGCAAGAAATCTGGACAAAGCCATACATAGAAGTGGGACACAGGCCCAAAATTAAAGACAATTTTTAAATATTGATCTTATAAACATAGAAAGATAATAGAATAGTAGTAGGTCTTCAGGGAATGAAATCTGAAACTCAAATGTCTGCCATTATTTAATGACTTCATTCTTCAATGATTTGGCAGAAAACCACAAATTTTATGAGGAACAAACCAAAAATAAAAAGCAGAAATCTATTCATTCTCCATAGTTCTGGACAGCTGAGAGGTTTATTTCAGCCCGGGTTGTCTGAATTTGCTGCCACCCCCTCACAAAATCATTTTTGAATGGACCGTCCCCCTGCAGCCATTCCAATGTCCCATTCCTTGGATATTTAGCCCCGTTTGCCATAAACAATGTAATGTGCATACTGCTTTACTTCTGCAATGATATGGATTTCATTTGAAAGTTTTATTTTATATTTTACAGCATAAACCCTAATAGATATCTGCTAAACAAAACAACGCAGCCTCACAATGAAAATACTTAGCATTAAAACTTCTCTGCACATGAAACTCACATTAATTGAAACAGCATTGAAACCCACATTCAAAGAAAATACATTTTGCCAGTGGCAGATAAAGATGAATTTTTGGGCTGTTTTCAAATCATAGGCCCCTTGAAAATGAAACATACACATGCTCTTTGATACACCTTCCTGACTGTATTAAATTATATTCCTTGTACAATACAGTACATTTGTTAGAGGGCATTTTAAATTTATTGCTTTGAACATTTTTCCAGTAAACAATCAAACAAAATTCATGCACCAATAATGACAAAACTGCCCAGTTCAGAACATTTCCATCATAAAAGTCTATTCAAACTTCTACAGTCCACCAGTATCAGTAAATAAGCACAATCTCTGAAGAAGTAAAAGTCATCTAAATAATTCCACATTAATGAAATCTGTTAACTAATGAAGAGGTTACTGCTAGAAAACAACTTTATATGTCACTGGCAAGGATTCACGAAGCCTCCGTGTAAGAGTTATAACTCTTACACGGAGGCTGCAGTTAAACGGAGTGATGTCAGCATGCTTTGCATATTCATGAGAGCATGCTGAATCACACCTAAGTCTAACACGGTCCATGTAAGACAGTAGGGGGCGTGTCCGCAGGCCGAGCCCTGCAAGCGGACATGCCCCCAGAAATGTAAAAGTGCCCAAAGTAAACACCCACAACAGAGTCCAGGGAAATGTGAATAAACACAACACAACACATGCCCCCACAGACTATGAACATAAAATATATAAATGAACATGTTATATATTTTTTTTAAATTGTAAAGATGTTTAACCGTGAGTGCGCTCATTTGCGCGGGCTTGCCCGTAGCGCAGCTACAGTTAGCAGTCAGTGGGAAAGCATATAAGAACTAAATATGCAAAATAAGCCAGGAAGCAATAGCGTAGCGGTAGAAATTTTGGCTGAAGAGCAGCCATTCATGGTTTGAGCCCCCACAACACCAATTTTTTTTTTTTTTCAAAATAAGCAGGAAACAAGTCCCTGACAAATATGTACACATAAAACCACAATTTATGTAAAATGTAATGAAATAGCTCATTTATATTGAAGACATGTGAAGTAACAAAAGAATAAAAAATGCCAGATGTGCTCATAGCTGAGCTACAGTTTAACAGAGTGAGTGCATCTGCCCGTAGATGAGTAGTGGTTTAACTGGTGCAAAATGAGTGCCCGTAGCTGAGCAGTGGTCTAACACGCTAAATCTATGTGCCCCTAATTGAGCTGAGCTTAATATGTGTGCTGATAGCCAAATGAGGCCTAAAGCAGCGCACCCCGTTTGCGCGGAGCTGCGCACCGTGCAAACAAGCTAACCGATGGGCAACATTGAGCAAGCCGTATCAAAACTGCCTTTACACAGACACACCCCTCAGCATGTCTAGACAGTCATGAAAAATAAAAAGCAGTGTCCAGGTTCAAACCCAGGATACTATACACCATAGTCAAGGTACTAAGCCATGACAGCAGTACCTAGAAATGCAATAATAGCTAATATATAGGAATGAATACAAACTGGAGCATGACAATGCAGGCTTAGTGAAGTTGATACAATTCCAAAATGGCCAATCACAGATATGTGCAGGAAAAACAGACTATATAAGCCCCATAGGTGGGAATACACAGCACAAAAAATTGTAGAACTCACCTGCAGGCAGAATGACAGGAGTAGGAGAGGATAGTTGCTTTCGAGCACATAGGTGGGGTGTTGAGGAGTCCAGGTACATGGTCTGGCTCCTAGTCCATAATCTTGAGGCCCAACTCATGCAGGGCCAGGTCCTCTGGGAAGCATACAGGGCCGAGGTGTGGGACCAGTTGGCTTATGATCTCACCAGTGCCACAGGGATTCCAAGGACTGGTGAGCAGGTCCGTCACCACCATGCGGACCTGAAGAGACACAAGCAGGACCAACCAAGGTCGTTTGTGCTGGTGGTGGAGGTGGGATATGTATATCCAGGGGAATCAGTGTGTGGTCAGCTCACAGTAGTTGATGATGTAGGCCATACAGTACCTAGATACAAACCCCCAGAGTAAGGAGGTGCTCTTGACCTGAATCAGTGTTCTGACTGCTGGGGTTTGGTAGTATGTCATATGGAGTGTGCCAGGTACTGTTGCACAGTTGCTGGCTGAGCACTGATACCTGGCCATTTACATGTGTATCCACCAATAGACAGACAGATGCTATATATGTCTGATATGTTGTATCATAACAGTCGAGTAGCATGTGTAGTATGTGTGCCAAATTTGCTGACATATATTGCTGATATCAGGTTATTTTCTTTCTCAGGTACATGGCCCACCCACGGAATCCCACTTACTCCACAGCTGAGGATGAGGAGATACACCAGAGCCTGGTGTGGGATTATGCAATACTCTTTTCCCACACCAGCCAGAATCAGCAGGAGAGGGCTGCACTGTGGCAAGACCTTGTCTGTCGGGTAAATGACATAGGCACGCATAATAGGACATATAAGCAGGTACGACATCACTGCAGTGATTTAATCAGATATGTCCGTCAGTGTGCGTCAGATATCCACAGGCAACAGGTCGCCACAGGTGGTGGGGTGGCTACACATCCCCCACTCACCAGACTGGAGGGACTACTCATGAGTGTAGTGGCTCCAGTCCACCAGCAAAAACAACAGCAGCAGACATGCATTATGATGGAGGCTGGAGCCACGCAGCAGCAAGACAGTGAACGTGCAGGTAATATGCCATATGTATAGTTGACTGTTGTGTACACTGGTAGTTAATGCATGTGTGAGGTGTGTCCTTGGTTTGTAGATGTCACCATAGTATTTAATGTGCAAGTGTGATATCCTCAATATTAGCAGCTGACCTGTGAAAGGTGACTGTTGTACTACTGACCTGTATCATACTCAGTAACAATGGCACAGTTGTGCCCACTGACATTAGTTTCTTCACGTCTGCAGGTCCCTCTGGTATAACAGCAATGCAGCCTATCCATGCTGGTGAGTGTGTATTAACAATTCCTGTAATAGTCTTGATAGTAATAGTACTATTTGGCTCACTTAGTAGTGTTTTTTGTATGCATGTAGGTGTGTCTGTGTCTGTGTGTTGATATCACGCATACTGAGTACTGTACAATTGTGTAAAACTGTGTGCATGTGTGAATGTGTGCATGTGTGCACCTGTGCATGTGTGCACGTGTGCATGTGTGCATGTGTGCATGTGTGCACCTGTGCATGTGTGCACCTTTGCATGGGTGCATGTGTGCACCTGTGCATGTGTGCACATGTGCATGTGTGCATGTGTGCATGTGTGCACCTGTGCATGTGTGCATGTGTAATGTGTGCACCTGTGCATGTGTACATGTGTGCATGTGAACATGTGTGCACCTGTGCACCTGTGCATGTGTGCATGTGTGCACCTGTGCATGTGTGCATGGGTGCATGTGTTCACCTGTGCATGTGTGCACGTGTGCATGTGTGCATGTGTGCACCCGTGCATATGTGCATGTGTGCTTGTGTACATGTGTGCACCTGTGCATGTGTGCATGTGTGCACCTGTGCACCTGTGCACGTGTGCATGTGTGCACCTGTGCATGTGTGCACGTGTGCATGTGTGCACCTGTGCACCTGTGCATGTGTGCATGTGTGCACCTGTGCATGTGTGCACGTGTGCATGTGTGCATGTGTGCACCTGTGCATGTGTGCACGTGTGCATGTGTGCATGTGTGCACCTGTGCATGTGTGCACGTGTGCATGTGTGCATGTGTGCACCTGTGCATATGTGCATGTGTGCATGTGTACATGTGTGCACCTGTGCATGTGTGCATGTGTGCACCTGTGCACCTGTGCATGTGTGCATGTGTGCATCACTGGTAATGTGTAGACATTGTAAACTGTGTTTCCTGTTTCCCTGCCACAGGTTCTGGTGCTGCTCTGGTGTCATGTAGCAGGGAACCTGAATCAGGTGCCGTGGGTACTGATAATGATGACATCTGTGTAATGGCACAGGAAGGTATGCCAGGGTCCGCCATTGGTCAGCCGATTGCCAGTACACAGCTGTCGACCCCATCAATGCGCACAGTTATCCTGCCAATACACCCTTTGTCACCAATGTCCCTAGGTGATGGACAGCATACAGTGGGCATTGACCAGGGTAATGTGGTATCTGGGGCACATGCCTCCCCACACAGCAGCCATGGGCATGGCCCAGAGATGGTACCACACAGACAGATGTCCAGGGGTTCTCGTGGGAGCATCCGTGGGTGTACTGCCCCTGTCAGACGTGCCCACAGAGGTCTTACAACCTCAGCTATGTTTCGGGCTGTCATGCAGGCACAGTCACGTATGGAACGGTACACCAGACAGGGTCTGAGGGAGCTGACAGCATGTCGCACAGCCATGACTGACAGTATGCATGACATTGTGGCTGACATCTGTGATTTCACCGATGTCATAGACAGACGTTGTGGGGACATATTAGACCGGTTCCACAACTAAATGTCCATGAGCCAGGGCGATGGTGGGTGGTTGAGGCATCGACGTGGCCGTATGCCAGCAACAGCAGCAGCTGGCAGTCGTCGTGGATGACAACAGGGCCGCTGCCACCCCCGTAGTGCCAGCAGCAGCCCCAGCAATGTGGGGTCTGTGCTGTCATCAGACCGCCCCAGGAGACCACGTGCAAGTGGCTCTGGCCAGGCCCGACAGGGATCTGTGTCCAGTCAACGAACACCTGGTTCTGATGACAGTACCTAGTCTGAGTTGGTACCGGATACGGTCCGTAGCACCCCTGCAAGGCACAGGTACCGTGTCCGTGGCCAGAGACACTGATCTGTATGACCTGGCATCTTCTGTTGAACTACCTGCTTCGCTAGGGATGGCCTGCACCTGTCAACCCTGGGCTTTCAGATATTGGCAAATGCTCTTGCTACCCCCATAGTGCCTATGTTAGGCAAGGCTCAAATGACAAACCCACCTTCATAGGTATCACAAGGGATAAGAAACTAAGAGTAATGCTACCCAACGCCAGAAGTTTAAACCTCCAGATGCATGCACCCAAAACTCTCCTTGGCATGGAGAACATCGATATCTGTGCAGTAACAGATGCCTGGTTCAGGGCTACTGAGAGCACACCAGCACTACCAGGTTTAACCTGGTTGATTTCTTTGAAACAGTCACCAAGGCCATTGACGAGGGGAAGGTGGTTCACACAGCCTACCTGGACCTCGCAAAAGCCTTCACAACAATACCCTACTTGGGCATTCTAGAGAAGCTCACCAGCTTAAATATAAGCCCCTATGTCACTAGATGGATTGCACAGTGGCTCAAGGACAGAACCCACATGGTTAGAATTGCTGGAGCCATGCCAGACTCCAAACCAGTTATGAGTTGTGTCCCACAAGGCTCAGTCCTGGGACCTCTCTTGTTTGGTATATATTTATTGGAGGTACAGGCCAACATGGATGGACTGTGGCTGACCAAATATGCAGATGACTGTGAACTGGCCACCATAATTGACTCTCCAGCCAACACAAGCATCTTCCAAAGGGGCATCATAGAAACAGACAACTTGTGCCAGAGCCATGGCCTTCAGCTGAATAGTGTTTAGAAAGGGAAATGTGCATCCTGTAGTATGTTCACCTAGTTGCCAAAAGGGACATTTCCCTCACACACACTAACCCCCCTCAGCCAAAAAACACACACTTGCCATTTGCAGGATTCAAACCCGTATATTGCTATATTATGACACTCGAGATGGACACATTAGCAGATTGTGCTATTCGCATTACTGGGAGGTTTTTCTTCTCTTGCTGTACTTATAGGGTGCTGACATCATAAGTGTTTAGAAAGGGAAATGTGCATCCTGTAGTCTGTTCTCCTAGTTGCCAAAAGGGACATTTTCCTTACACACAATTGCACACACACTAACCCCCCCTCAGCCAAGCACACACACTTGCCATTTGCAGGATTCAAACCCCTACCTAACTATGTTATGACATTTGAGATGGATGCATTAGTAGAGCGCGCTATTTGCATTACTGGGAGGTTTCCCTTCTCCTGCTATACTTATAGAGTGCTGACATCATCGGTGTTTAGAAATGGGAATGTGCATCCTGTAGTCTGTTCACTTAGTTGCCGAAAGGGACATTTTCCTCACACACACTAAACCCCCTCAGCCAAAAACACACACTTGCCATTTGCAGGATTTAAACCCCTATCTGACTATGTTATGACACTTGAAACGGACACATTAGCAGAGTGTGCTATTCGCATTAGGGGGAGGTTTCTCTTCTCTTGCTGTACTTATAGGGTGCTGACATCATCAGTGTTTAGAAAGGGAAATGTGCATCCTGTAGTCTGTTCACCTAGTTGCCAAAAGGGACAATCTCTTCACACACACTAACCCCCCTCAGCCAAACACACACACTTGCCAGACTCAAACCCCTGCATAACTATGTTATGACACTTGAGACGGACGCATTAGCAGAGCACGCTATTCGCATTACGCAGAGGTTTCCCTTCTCCTGCTATACTTATACAGTGCTGACATCATCTGTGTTTAGAAGGGGGAATGTGCATCCTGTAGTCTGTTCTCCTAGTTGCCAAAAGGGAAATTTTCCTCGTACACAATTGCAGACACACGAATCCCCCTCAGACAAACACACACACTTGCCAGATTCAAACCCCTACCTAACTATGTTATGACACTTGATATGGACGCTTTAGTAGAGCATGCTATTCGCATTACGGAGAGGTTTCCCTTCTCCTGCTAAACTTATAGAGTGCTGACATCATCGGTGTTTAGAAAGGGGAATGTGCATCCTGTAGTCTGTTCTCCTAGTTGCCAAAAGGGACATTTTCCTCACACACATGAATCCCCCTCAGACAAACACACACACTTGCCATTTGTAGGATTCGAACTCCTACCTAACTATGTTATAATACTTGAGATGGACGGATTAGCAGAGCGCACTATTTGCATTACGGGGAGGTTTTCCTTCTCCTGCTATACTTATAGAGTGCTGACATCATCGGTGTTTAGAAAGGGGAATGTGCATCCTGTAGTCTGTTCTCCTAGTTGCCAAAAGGGACATTTTCCTCACACACACACACACGAATCCCCTTAGACAAACACACACACCTGCAGGATTCAAACCCCTACCTAATTATGTATTGACACATGAGACGGACGCATTAGCGGAGCGTGCTATTCGCATTACTGGGAGGTTACCTTCTCCTGCTATACTTATCAAGTGCTGACATCATCGGTGTTTAGAAAGGGGAATGTGCATCCTGTGGGGAGGCAGACACCAAGCACACTCTGGCTAAGCTGTCATTCCCTTAGGGCAAACAGCCTAGTGTTGACCTCTACACCCATATGTTTAATTGTCAAATGTACATTATTTGTTGCTGATAGACTGTTTGCACATCTTTATTGCCATTAGCATTATAGCATTCACTGTTTGTATGAACAACTTGTGCATCTGTGGAAGATGTTTGCATATGGGAGGGATCCACTATATCACGTATGTCTCTGTAGTCATTTAACTGTGTGCACTGGGCAGACTGCTGTAATGTGGTTAGTTCCTGGAATAACACGTGAAAATACCAGATATGTGTGTCCAACTGCTAAACTGAGATTTGGCCTAAGTGTGTGAGCATGCCCAGTTCAGCCTTCCCATGGCATGTTGTCTGACATATGTCTCATTTATCAAAGTGTGTGAGCATGCCCAGTGTGAGCATTCCATATGTTGAACTCTGCAGCCCACCACATTTGTGGATGAGTGTGAACTTCAACAAATATCACCCGTTTATGGTTGTGTGTTGTGTGTCATGTTGTGTAGTTACTGTACAACTGCTTTGTGTGTGAACACAACAGGATTATACTGTGCCTGCAGTGTTTGCATGGGATACTTTGCATAAAGTTGTCAACATCCTTTCACACTGACCTAACACTGTAGTACTGTATAGTGTACTGGTAGTACTTTGACTGTGGTGGACAGTATCCTGGGCTTTAGTGCTATCACTGCTTTACATTTCGATAGTGAGCACAACAGCCTAGTTAGGGGCCAGTTGTGTACATCTGACCATGTTGCATTCTGTTCAGATATGAACTACTTAAACCAGGCTTGTCCAACATTGGTAGTGTATTCCACAACATAGGTGTACATTTGCAAACACTAGCGATGTGCCCTAAGTCCATGTCTAATGCTAGTTGGAGAGTGTGTTTGTCCTTCAACACACATTGTAAGTGGAGTTTGCCATGACATATGTCATGGTTAGTATACTGTGCCTCTGTCTACCTGTGACATGACAGTGATACCCAGGATAAAGCTACCATCTCCCATCCACTCATCAAGATTCCTATTGAGGAAAATTGATAAGTGACTCTATGGGTAGCCTGTACTGGGAGTTCACTCATGGGTGGGGGTGGCTTCTGTGTTATGGATCATGCAGTACAGCTTGTCCTATGTAAGTCAATGCTGGGGTTCAGGTCTCTCATGTGCATAGCTCACTGCCATTCAGATTGTACAAGGTGCAGCATGTTTATTGATACCAGCAACACAGGCAACACATGGCATCTGTGCAAGCTCTTTGATACTCCTGGTGAGGTACTGTTGGGGACTTTACGGTTGATGGAGGTGTCTGCTGAGGTACATCCCACAGGGGCTATTGTAGTAAATTGTACCGCTGATGAAGAATGACTGCAGAGCCACAATGACCTCTCCTTATTTAGATCTGACAACCTTCATGATTAGGTGGGTATATGGTATGTTTCTGTAAACACTACAGCACATGTTTGTCCAATGCAGGATATCTATCACCTTGTGTCCCCAAGTCTCTCATTACATGTTAACTACATAATGGGTTAACACCTATGTGGTAATTGGTGGGCACTTACTGTATATCCATGGGGGTTGACTATACACTTTTCTGCAATTAGCTTGCTGACATGGCTATGGCACCAGTTGTCTGTTTCTATGTGGCCCTTTTGTGGGATGCTTGTGTCAGCTGGTGGATCATATATGGTGAGCAGTTTGTAGTCTTCTGCAAACATGTTCAGACACAGTCCTTCCATGTTTGCCTGTACCTATGGGACATATATACCAGACGAGGGAGATCCCAGGACCAAGCCTTGTGGGATGCCAGTTATATCTGGTTTGTAGTCTGACATGGCTGCAGCATGTCTGACCATGTCTGTTCTGTCCTTGGTCTGGTTTGCAACCCCTCTACTGACATAGGGGTTTATATTTAAGCTGGTGAGCTTATCTATAATGAACACATAGGGTATTGTATAGAAGCCTTTGCAAGGTCCAGCTACACTGTGTGGACCACATTGCCCTCATCAATGACCTTAATGACTGTTTCAATTGAGTCAAACATGTTTAGGGGCAGGATCTGCACTTAAGAAAGCCACACTGGGTAGGGTCTGGTGTCAGTAGGTCCCCAATATCTTTATGTCTGTGGTACATGCTGATCCTTTCCATAGCTGTGCAGACTGAGCTTCTCAGGATTCTGGGGTAGTAGTTTTCAGTATCCATTCAGGCAACACCTTTGTTGAGAAGGACCACTGTTGTTGTACACTGCTCTTTGGGTACATATTCTGTGGTAAGGCTGACATTGAGCAGTAGTGTGATTTGGCATTCCATTCATCTTGGAGTCCATGTTGCACTCAGCCCAGGACACCATCTCATACCATTGCTGCTGTGTGTTTTGCTTTGTAGATGCTGGCTGTTACCTCAGCATCTGCAATGTCAGGGGCCAGCAGTCTGCTGGGATAGATATTCTGCATTCTGGGGGTTTGCACTGCACCTGTCAGGATGTATGTTGGCAATATGTGTGTGTGTTTGTGATATTTGTGTGATTCAGAGCATATCTGTGAATTCCCAACACGGTTCCTACCATCAGTTGTGAAAGCCTTGGGATTATCCTTAGTGTCCTGTACAATTTGTATCTTCATAGGTTCATAGGTTCATACTAGGCTATCCACCCTAGGGCATTTGTTAGCCTAGCCAGAGTGTGTGTGGCTTTTGCCACCCCTTGCTATGTGAATATTATGGCCATTTATGATTTGCTTTGCTGTGCCTCTGTCTGGACATGACACAGTGAATACCCCAGTGTAACTCTACAATCATCCATCCACTTGGCAAGATTCCTGTTGAAGAGTGTCAGTGAGGGGCTCTGCCTAACATGGAGTGGGATTCTGGTCCAGGGTGTGGGGAGCCTCTGGATTATGTATCTGTCCCACCAGCACATCCTATTTCATTATTTGTTGAGGTTGGCATCTCTCACTCTCACAGCTCCGATGGCTTTGAGTTTTCTGGGGTGGAGCATGTCCATTACTCCTGTGTTGGGCATGGCCTTCTACAACAGGCATGCAATGCCTCTGTGTAGGCAGTATGTGACTGCATTCAGCTGGGGTGTCTACAGCCAGGCAGCATATGACATATATTTGAGACCCTTTATCCTCTTGGTGAGGTACCTTTGAGGTCTTTCTAACTGCTGCAGGTGTCAGGTAAGGTACATCCCATATGAGGCATTGTACTAGATTATGGGTGTGATAAGAGAACAGTATAGGGGCACAATGACCTCTGTTGACGTAGATGTGAATCCTTTCCTGATACGGTGTCAAATGTAGACAGTCTTCCTAGCCACATTGGCAATGTGAGTGTCACATAACAGGTTACTGTCCACTTGTGTCCCTAGGTCCCTGATTACTCCTTCCATACATAATGGTTTACCACCTATGTGGTAATTTGTGGTACCTTGTTTGGTATTTGGTGGGACATTCATACTGTCCAGTGTCTTCAGGATGGCTGGGTGGGGTTCCTGTGTGTGAGAGTGTGGTCTGTAGCATGCTACAGACTGTACAGCAGTCTTACCTACAGTTAGTTGCACATGGGTGGACTCCAATGCCTTGTGCATTGTCAGTTACCTGGACGTATGGGTGTCTGTGCTGAATATGGATACTCACCCTCCTTTTATGTTTTGTTCCAGGTTTTGGGGCCATGACACATGATATGTGGTATAACCTGGTGGTGCTGGTGTGCTGTCAGGAGGCTTGCAACAGGTTTCTGTCACTGCACAGACATCGATGTTCTCCATACTGGGGATGGCCTTGGGAGCATGCATATTGGGGTTTACACATCTGGCATTGGTCAGCATTACCCTTATGTTTCTTTCCACTTATGTTTTCTAGGGTGGTGGGTTAGTTTTTTCAGCCTTGCCTACAAAAGGCTCTATGGATGTGGCAAAGGCCTTATCCAATATCCAGACACCCAGGGGTAACAGGTGCAAGCCATCCCAAGAACAGCTGCGTGGCTTGTCAAGCATGACATCCCAAGCAGACAGACATTGGATCCCCTTGGAATGGCACCAGTAAGTGTGCCACTTGCTATGACTGATCATTCCGTGTTTGTACTGTGGCATTATTCTTGGTAAGGGTAGGATGCTGCAAACAGTGAGTGTCATACCGGCCTGGACTACATAATCAGAGAGCTCATCTATGTCTCTTTTCATGTAGTCTAGGGAGGTACATCTCAGGTCATTCACACCAGCATGGACTATGACTGCATCATATTTCTACTTGCTTTGGAGTGACCTGCATACTTCTGTTATGTGGCGATTGTGGCAGCCTACAGGCAGCTTACTGTACCCTTTCCCTTGTTCAGTCTGGTGTGCGGGACAGCAGTGTGTCTGACTATGGAGTCACCTATTACAACTGTATCAGGCATGTTGTTTTTCCTTCTGGCCTGTGACTGTTTGGCACACCAGCTTTGTGCACTATGTGTTGCATGTGCTATGTTTGGAGGTTGTTTGATTGGGTGTCTGCTTTAGAGGCCTCTGTTGGTGTGCTGTGTTTGTAATTTGTGCCTCCGGAAATGTTTTTCTGTGTTTATGTGTTTGGTTTGCAGTTGTGATAGGTCTATGTGGGACTGTGTTTGTGGTGTGTGTGGTTACCTTCTCCTCCTGACTAGTTTTGGGAGTACTGAGTTGAGGAGCTCAGCCTCCAGTTTGGATAGATGGTGGCATCTCTCACATATATTTGTATTTCTTGGGTGGAGTTGGGGGTTGTCTGTGTACTTGGGGCAGGTGTAACATTGCCTCAGGATTCACAGATTCAACTTGTTGTGGCTGGCCTTAGTGGATTGTATGTGTGGACAGATTTTATTGCCATACTACTGATCAGTGATTACTTCATTGTTTATGTTTGCTCTATCATGTAGTAGCTTCCTCATTCTCTTGCATGGATTGATTATGGCTGGTGTCCACCATGCCAGATGCCTGTATGTATGGCATTGTGTCTTGTTTTAATTTAGGATTGCATAATCCAAGCATTCCTGGCAGTGTTCATGGAATGGCTGTATTACAGGTTCTGAGGTGTGGCCCATATTTTGCACCTGCACAGGACCTTTAATGGATTCCACATCAGTTTGGAGGAGTGCAAATATTGCTTTACACATGTTTTCCACTGTGGTTTTCTGGCCAGGGACTGTGGTCAGGATTTGTATATCCAGTGTGATTACTCTATAGTCTGGTTTTACCAGTGAGCAATACACTTCTCATCTTGCCATCCAGTACCCATGCTGCTGATTATCACATCTAGTATGCTTACCCCTCTTGTGGGAGTGGTACGTTGTTCCTGGGCCTTTTGGTTTATGGATTCTATGAACTTTTGTCCTACACTGTTGGAGCTAGTATAATGCTCCCAGTCTATGTCTGGGTATTTTCAGTCACCCAATATAATGTGGTTTGGAGGACTTGATATATTCATGTATTCCAGCATAGGCCAGGTGCAGTTCCTGGTGTTGGGACAGTAGTCTGTAGCAGGCTATAAACTGGGGGGCAGTTTTAGCCACTGTTACTTGACCATGGCTAGTCCATGCTGCTTCTTGTTGTGGTACCAACATGGGGGTGTGGTTATCCTTGACAATTCTTGCTAGTCACCCTCCTTTTGTAGCTTGTTCCAGGTTTTGAGGCTGTACAGCACAGTATAAGGTGTAACCTGGTAGTGTTAGGGTGCTGATGTGAGCCTTGACTCAGTTTTCTGTTACATCGCAGATATCAACATTCTCCATACTGGGTGAGTTTAGACTGCATGCATCTTGCTGTTTCGACTTATCCCTTATCTTATTCTTATCCCTTCTGATACCCATGGAGATAGGTTTGTGTTTTGAGCCTTACCTATTCAGGGCACACTGTGGGTAACAACAGCCTTTGCCAGTATCCATACGGCCTGCACTGATAGGTGCACACCAGTCCTAGCAGGTGGAGCATCATGTCATGCTCAGCATGTCATCCCAGACTGGAACACATTGGATCCCCTTAGACTAACTGCAATACTTCAGTCAATTATTCCACTTGATCATCTCATTGTCATATTGTAGCATGATGCTTGGTGTGGGTAGGATGTTAGTCAGGGTCCTCAGGTGTGCATATAGTACATGGTGTTACATTACTTAACACATGGCATTCATGCCTCAGGTGGTGCTGCAGGGCTGCCTCTGTCAGATTTGCATATTACACTTCCCTGTACATGTTTGGGAGCAGGTCATGTCATTGTAGGCATCCATGTTATTATTTGAGTGAGTCAGAGGGGGTATCATTCCCAGGGTTCCTACTGAGCCAGTGTATGTGCTATGCGTTGCCTCTTTGCCAAGGCCAGGGCAGACTGGGCACGCCTCCTTCTGCCTACTGGGGCAGGCTCAGGTTGTTCCTCCTCCGAGTCACACTCTGCCTGTGATGGCCTTGGCAATGGTGGGGGGCTGTTTGGCCCAGCCCTATGCTGGTCCTGCTGCAGCTGTTTTTGCAAGATCATATTATGTAGCATAGCACATACCATGACAATTTGGGTACATGTAGTTGGTGTGTACTGCAAGGCTCCACCAGATGTGTCCAGACACTGGAACCGTAACTTGAGCAGCCCAAACACATGCTCTATTACATTACGTGTTTGTGCGTGTGCCTCATTATGGCGTTCCTGTTCAGGTGTGTGTGCATTTCTGATGGGTGTCATCAGCCACGGCTCCAGTGCATAACCTGCATCCCCCACTAGGTGTCCGTGCGGGATGTCCCCATTGGCAAATGTCTGGTACAGCTGCATCAAATGCCAGATGTGGGAATCATGGTAGCTCCCAGGACAGCCAGCACACACATTCATTATTATGCCCTGGGCATCACACATGACCTGGCAGTTGATGGAGGGGAAGCCCTTGCGGTTGATGTATGCCCTACCCCACTCACCTGCTGGTGCTTTGATGAGTATGTGCGTGCAGTCTATTGCACCCACTACCTCAGGGTATTCTGCTATTTGCTGGAAGAGATGCATATTGCTGGCCAATACCTCACGGGCATTGGGGAAATATACATGATCACTGACATGTACTGACATGGCATCCAGGAAATGGTGCAGTACCCTGGAGGCTGATGCCTGTGATATCCCCATTATATCACCAGTTGGTCTCTGGAAGGTACCTGTTGCTAGTATTCTTAGGCCAACACATACCTTGGTTTCCATGGGATGGGTTCCCCCCTGTTGGTTCTGTGTGTGAGGCGTGGCCTGCACAGCTCCACTATTTGCTGCAGGAGGTCTCTGTCCACTCTATAGCGCTCTACTATCTCCAGCTCATGTAACCCATGGTAGGTGACCCTGGGCCTGTACACTCTTCTCCGTCTCCTCACTGTGGGTTGTCTGGCACCATCTGCATTGTCACCACCCTCAGCAAGTCACCTATGTCTCATTATGACAGCTATGGCAGCCCCTAACATTTCTGCTCTGAGTTCAGCTTTTTCAGTTTTCACTTCTAATAGCTTACTCCTGTCTTGCAGTGTCTCTTGAGAGAAACATCCTGCACTGCTGTTTGCCGAGTTTTAAGTGCTGGGCTGGGCTATTATTCTGCCTGTGTAATTGCCTGCTTCTAATTGTTTTCACCTGCTAGCTCCAGCAGTATTCCCTGCTAGCTTCCTACTAAATCTGTTGCTTCCTTTTTCCTTTCTGTTTCCTCAGGGAGGAGCCGTGTGCAAACCAGCAGAAACATGCTCAAAGTGGCTTACACGCACGCACACATGCTTACATGGTTCAGATTCTGCTTATTCAGATTAAAACGCGTGCACACCCACGCAAACAGTGTTAAACATCTCCCAACATGCTCCCACATGCTCAGTCTGCCTTACACGCGCGCACACTGCCTTACTCGCGCTTCATGGCACGCACACGTGCGCATGCACGCCCAGCAAGAAACTTTGGTGTAGGCAACAGTGTACACCTTCCATTTCTTGACTTTCTCATGCTTATCTAGTGGCACACCTCTTTCCATGATATCTGTCTGACATCTGTCATGTAACACTGACCTCCAATGAACTGCATTTCTTTCTACCATTCCCCCCTGTGATGTCACCTATCTCCTACTCTGTTCCTCTCCCTTCTGTAACTCTTAGACTACTCAGACTGTGCTCATTTGCTATGTGACAGTGGAATTCAGTATCCTAACACTCCTTTGCATCAGATTGCCTACTAATGCTTAGTTACATCTCTTGGACTCAGCTTCCCCCTTTAGCAACCACTACA
Organism: Protopterus annectens; assembly: GCF_019279795.1. Classification (NCBI taxonomy): domain Eukaryota; kingdom Metazoa; phylum Chordata; order Ceratodontiformes; family Protopteridae; genus Protopterus; species Protopterus annectens. Next base: position 859,619,614 of record NC_056741.1, on the reverse strand, counting down.
CGGTGGCCATGTTGGTTTTGGTCTGCTGGTCCCTGCATTGACATTCCATGTATTGCATAAAACCCACATTTGTGGGTTTATAACCTTCATTTTTATGTTTTATACAGCGCAGCCCATTTGCGCGGGGCTGCGCTGGGTTTAAACATCGGCGATCACCGAAAACAAAAATTATATTTTTAATATATTTGCATCAGGTTACCTTACCAATGGTCACATATTTGGTCATTGGCATGCTGCCTGACACATATGCACCCTTTATTTGGAGCTGACATGGCTCCATTGCGGTTTTTGCAGAAACTTACTCAGTTGTCAACTGAGTACATTTCTGCAGCAAAAACGGCTCTTACACTGGCTGTTCTGGGCTTCCTGGATCACTAATCATCCTCATTTGCATGCTATTCGGCTGCAAGTGAGGTGATTAGCTTATCCACGCCCACTCCGTGTAAGAGACATTTTAGCTTGTCTCTTACATGGACTTGGGCTGTTCCTGGATCGCTAAGGCTGCATAGAGTCTTACACTACTCTTAGACTCTGTGCAAGCCTTCGGGAATCCTGCCCATTGTTTCATCTACAAATAAAGTGCCTGTTGCCCTTGAGGAATAAATTGCCTATGATGCATTAAAATAATGATAATGCTAGTAATATCACAATAGGGAATGGATGGCAAACTGATAATAGGTTCATAGTTACTAGGTATCTTCGCCAAAGAGGACTGCAGCATCCCTTTACAGAGTACAGTATCAGCTATGGATCTACCTAGTGTGGGAGTAGAACCCACAGCCTTCTGCATCAAAAGAAAGCACACTACCTGTTGTGCTATTTACAACATAAGCAGACTCGGCATAAGCAGCACTAAACATTTGTTCCCCTGCAGCTCTCAGCTCCTTGTAAAATTTACTCGACACTCAGCTGTATCTCTGAACTTTGCAGCACAAGAAATCTGGAAAACACCAAAATTTATTTGGGGAGGGGACAAAAGCTCAAAAACCAGGGACACATATTAAACATTGCTTGTATAATGTTGGAAAGTTGCTAGAATAAAATGCTGTGCTATCACCATACATTTCACTGCCAAGTATTGAACCCAGGACCCTGTGCAAAACAGCCAGAGCAACATACCACTATGCAAAATCATCTATTTTTACGAAAGAAAGGAAGACTGAAACTTAAACGGCTAACATTTAGTGAATTCAGTTCTCACCATAGCTGTCAACATCTTAGCACAAAACACCTGAACAAAGCCAATAATGGGGGAATACAGCCCCCAAACATATTCAGTGAGTTCAGTTATCAGCATAGCTCTCAACCTTGGCACAAAAAACCTGGATGAAGCCAATAATGGGGGAATACAGTCCAAAAAATAGGGGCAAATACTCACTGAGAACACCAGAGCAAACCCACACAAACACAGGGAGGACATGCAGACTCCACATAGAAGGCACCCCAGCCAAGAATCAAACCAGACAACCCATTGCTGCCAGGCAGTACTGCTACCACTGCACCACTGGCTGTGTTAAGTAAAGTAGCAAAAATACCGAAACCACAGATTTTATGAGGGAAAAGAAAAAATATGAGGCAAAAATCTGCAAATGGTGGTGGGTAGGGAATTCAGGCTCTTGTCACTTGGGCCCAAGGTACAAGGTTCAAGCCTTATTCTCTACCACCACCATAAAGCAACTGGGACATTACACACACACCAGATTCTGGGGGACCCATTTTACAGGTGGAGGGGCTGCAGTCCCGCAGTCCTATAGCACAAGCCGCCTTTGGCCTTTAACAAGCCCTTCAACTCAATCTGATCTGAAGGTGGCTGGTGACCCAGCACCAAGCACAGTAGTTAAAGCAGACCCATGTGGCTACAGCTGCTCCAAATTATACTCCACAACTGAACCTGAAGAAACATGAGATAAAATCAAAAAAAAACATGCAACATATTAGTACACTTGCATCTGACAAATTATGTTTCAATTTTACATGCTGGAAATGGATATACAATGCATACCCTGCCATTTGGTGTACCTGTCACTTCTCCTTAATCATTCTGTTGAAAGTGATCTTCTTGGCCACTGTAGAAGAAAACAGACGGTAACCATTGAAATGCATACCTGTCAACAGAAAACAAGGAAAGCAACAGACAATAACCAGAAAATACTTCATGAAAAACTATATACATTGCTTACTATAAAATGTTGTTTCTCACTCCCTAACTTCTGTCTCTCAATGTAATAACAGGTCAGGGTGGCACCTCCACAGGTTGCTATGCCAAAACCTGATCTATTTTCCATAGTGAATGATACCAGTGACATCATGCATCACCATGGCAAGTTGGTGACAGGCATCATTCTTATATAATGGCTTGCAATCCTTATACTCCCTGTGCCTCCTATACAAGATAATTTTGAGCTTCTGGCAGTACCAGGAAGGAGCCTTGCAGATTCCAACACCCAAAGGGGCCATGTCTACTCAACAGGTCAAAATAAGGAGAAAACTGCTAGTCCCATACATGGAGCTGCATACTATGAACACCAATGATGCACATTATTGGGCAGCAAGCGTGCAGTATGGGAAGTATCACTAGTGCATACAGGTGACAATATGGGCTTTCCAGTGTCCACACATGGCTATAGTGTGTACATACTGTCCTAGCTAGGAATGGACAGGGACAGGTGTAGCACTGCTGGCTGTGGGTGATAGCATGAGTTATGACAGTAATTCAGATATGATCATGTCATTACCTCATAATCACTATGCTACAAGCACTGGTGGCACCAGGTTCCTTTTCTTGCTGGGACTTAATATGGCCACGGTACCTAGCTAGTGATCTGGGTACTCAGGTTGATAGCAATCTGACCTTTGACAGCACATATCTACAGTAGTAAGGAAATCCTTCTATGGGGCACATATTATAAGTAAAGGCATTCCATCTATATTTAAGAATGTTATAATTCCTCATCAGACCAATAAATGAGTGCATTCTTCCCTTTTGCATGTACCTCACCAGACACCTGCAACAGCTGGATGGACCACAGATGTTTCTAACCAAGAAATGATAGGTTACACAAAATAAGTTTTTAGTGGAAAGACTGAAAGCTTTGCCACTGTAATCTGTCTTCTACAGGTTTCTAAGTGGTCACCTGTGCCTAGCCTACAAGGCAGTCTGTCATGCAGCCCTGGTGGAAATGCTACACATTCATAAATCAAACTGCTGGAGGGTCACTCATTCCAGGGATCTTAACCTAGCCTCTCACACAAACAGGTCATGCTGGAAAGATAGAAACATCTCCCAGAAACTGTCACTTCTCTTGCAGCAAGCTTCCAATTCACATGAAACAAAACCCCTTCCTGACCCTCTTTAAATGCAACCTAGATCAATGGATGGGTGACAGCAAATTTATTCCTGGGGTAGTGCCCATGTCTCCCCTGGACAAAGGAAGTCAATATTAACTCCAATAGACTGTTACCTCTTGGAATTTCACCTACCTAATCACTGACAAATGGAGCAACCCAGGATAAATATGGCTAGGCTTGTAAGGGCTCAAGGGCCGTTAGCCTTGTAACCTCCTATGAACTTATGAACCTATGAGGCAGGTGAAAGAAAGGATATAGAATATGTGCAAAATATACACACCTACTACTTACTTCTATACTAGCTAGGTACAGCTTTTTTCACAGGAATAGAGTTCTGTAACCAAATAAAATATTTTCTGAATAATATGTCATAGTTCTCATTTAGTGCAGTATGTATTTAGCAACTGAACTAGGGAGAATGCATAATACTTTCTGTCTTACTAGATGGTCCAGCAAGTCTCTCTGAACCTTGCACTTGTCTTTTTTTATGCAGATCTATGCATACAGATAATCTTAATCATTACATTTTCTAAAACAGACCTGGCTTTTCACAATCAGACCACTGATATTTATAATAAATCCTTACCTTTCCATCAGAGAAAGGTAAACTAACCAGTACAGATTTTGTTTATGTAAAAGAGGTCTTTGATACTTTAAAATACTTCTCATAAACCAACTTCACTTATTTGGCATCCTCACAATAGCCTGTCAAAAGGCAGCAGATTATCTAAATCGTAAGAAAATGTTTACAGTCAAAATTCACAAGGTAATTGCTTTACAAATACACTACCAGTCAGCGGTATAGCTAGGATGGAGAGAAGAAGGCAGCTGTTCTGGGTGCAATGCGTTGGGAGCATGATCAGCAGATGCTAATCACTCTTTTGTGCATTATTGGCATGCCAGGGTTACATTTGCAGTCTGAACTGAAGTGCATTAAGCTCTCATTGTGTGGTCTAAACTGCTGCAGCTGCCTGCTCAAATGTAGCAGTGTGCTACAGTTTAAAAGGAAAAGTTGTTCTTTTTTTGTTTGTTTGTTTAAGAGACTTCAGAACTGAAGTGGTTAGCACTCGATGTGTGGAGCAGCTGCTTGCTACAAATGCAGCAAGTAGCTGTGATACTTTAAAATGATAGAACATAAAATATTTTTTTTTGGTTTTTTATATTAGGGCACACTAGGATGCACAGTAGCAATCAATGCCTGTGGTGTGACATGAGCTAATGTCATGTTATACCTCTTATTTTTTATACTTTAACCATCTTAAAGTTTTAATGTTTCAGACAGTAAAGAATTAGAATAACAACTAAAAAAATATATGCCAAACACTTGGCAGACAATCCTATTGAGGTGTCTATCAAGTCAGCATCTCGCACACCTGGGGAAAGTACAGTGGTGTGTCCTAATATAAACAATATGTATTTTTTTTTGTCCTCAACTTAAAGTTGGGGGGCGCTAGATTGGGGATGGTATTGGGTACCAGAATAGTTAATTACATCTATGCTACCTGTGGGATCTTCTGAAGGTTAAGGTTTTGGACTATTACTGTTCAGACAATATATTAAATGACATCCATTCACACAGTTCAGTAATATTCTAGCATGTATGTAAATAATAATTTTATATTCAGAATACCTGATCTTCTTTATAAATGATCACTTACTCTCCAGAATATATTTTCATGTAGAAGAATTTAATAAAACTGTTACATCTATATGTCTTAATCTTCTACCAGCTACTCCAGCAAAATAAAATGAGAAGCCTGGGGGTGTAAAAATAGAGGTGTTCCAAGGTGGCCAAAACATTTAAATGAGGTCTAAATGTGGCTGATAATCCAGGCTCAGATGACATTTCTAAACTGCCTTAAACATTTAAAGTTGCAATGCATAGAGGGACTGGGATAAGAGGGGTCAAGATTCCTGTCTGACAGATGTACTGGCATTTATATTATCAACAAAAAACTCATGCATGCCATTCTTACTGAGGTTCTGCTCAAAATATGCATTTTATTCACTGTTTACCTTAGAGGTGGACCAGCCCAATTTGACCCTTTTTTTAAGTATCACTTGGGTCAGAAGGTAAATGGAATTACACACAGTTAAGGCAATTAATATAATGTACTCATAAAACACAATCATACAAAATACAGCTAATACACACAGCAGGCATTGAACATAACAAGGCAGACATGACCTAATAGACTGTTCAGTGCACAGTAGTTCAAAGAGAGCAATGCTAACTCCCTAATGTCAAAAGACCAGTTGCAGAAAGACTAGTCAAAAGGCCAAATGTCAAAAACCTGGCAGCATATGTGGTTGAAGCATAAATTATTGAATGTGTCAGTGTGTAAAATGTATTGAATTACCAGATGTCAGTAATGTCATTTTTTTACCTTGCAACACCATACAACGTGATAACACTATCAGTTTACAAAGGTCATCTCGAACTGAATTTCACTGTAACTTCAAATGAAAATATCTTTGTACTCCTTCAAGCTATTCTTATTAAATTTTAGAATAAGACCCCTTGATTCATTTTATATTGTTTTTCACAGCTTATACAAGAGAGTCTCAATTATGGACATGCCTCTCATAGCCTGCAAATATACATGTTCTGCTATAACATATAAAAATGACAGAAAATACTATTTTTTCCCTACAAAAGAGCACTATAGTGTTTCTCCACAGTTTCTTTGTTTGCTGATGTACTGCACATATGTATGGGTGTTACATTCCCACGCATGCACAGTACATCATTGCAGGTCAGGAGAAGCAATGGAGAAAAAAGAATATCTGTTGTTGCTGCATTTTTTTTTTTTTTTTAAAGTGGAAGAAACCTGGAGAAAGCCCAACATAACATGAGGAGAAAGGTCCAAAAATAGGAGCAGGTTTTAAAAATTATCTTATAAACTTATAAACTTCATGGAATAAGTTTTGTGATAGGGCACACTTTCAATATGAAACCCAAATCAGAGAAATGTTTGCTTGTTTAATTACTTAAATCCAAATGGCTTGCCAGAAAAATATATTTTTTATGTTGAACAGACCAAAACTATAAGGCAAAAATCTGGACATTCTATGAAAATCCCAACAGTTGAGAGATACAGGAGGCACAGCACAGAAATTCAATGAAAATCAAGTATGTTTCTGTTTCTTTAGTTTTGCAGAATGTACCTATTTTTTCTCATACTTTGGTGTGGCCACTTGTTGGTACTTCAGTTGCCGGACTTTTGTCTATTGGTATATACTGGAATTACAACGGACATGCTAATTGGGCTGTCCAATCAGAGTGCACATTTTTGAATGATAATGAGCTGTTACTGTATAATTCACAATATTACAAAAATGTGAAATTAACCACATTTAAAGAGCAGGAAACTAAGTTCCTTAATGCTGCTGTTTTGACACTGACTAAAAACCTGACATCAAACAGTAGTCATATAAAGCAAACCTTATGCTGTATCACGCTTGACTCATCACATACTTCTAAATTATACAAATTTAGATTTCTTTACCATGATAAGATGCTACTATTGGTATTGCATGAATACAATTAATTGTTCTTTACTTCTGTATCTGTTGATGACTAATACATTATATTTGTATATGTCTACCAGTATGCACAGTCATCATTATGTTTTCATAAGTAATGTAATATAATTCTACATTGAAATTTGTAACTGAGTCTGGGTCATGGCTTTCAATGATCTGTGGACTAGCCCATCAACCTGATTAAAAATAGAAATTAAATAAGTTAGTGTCTCAGCATAGGGACAGCTTCTTTACGAATGTCAGTCACCCTATAAATATTAACAAGTGACATTTATCTATCTTTTCACTATCTAGCCAACTGCCCATCTATTTCTTGACCTATCCTGGCTCTTTCTGTGAGTGTGATTGCATGTATTTGTCCATGTGTACTGTAGCACTCAACACAAATCTATCACATTTTAGTTTCAGGTTTCTATTGTTTTAATTTTGCAGACTGTAAAAAATGTTAAATGCTACTCAGTTTCTTTAAATCTTGTATATTGTCAGACAGTACTCGTACATTTGTTTTCCATTCCTACTGTTTTCAGCTGTAGAGCATTACAATCTGCCTCTGTTAATTAAGCTACTATTTCAGTAAGACATCTTCCACATTGTCTGTTTTTAATCTTTTCCGGTGTTGCAGAACACCATTTGTCTCCTGAATGTGTACACCATGCTGTGCAGATCTGCCTCAGGTATTCCACCAGACCACACACGTTGTACCAACGACTATTTCGAAAATGTATCAGTCTTTCAGGTTTGACAAAAAATGTCCTCTTTGCTCAACACTTCATTTATTTGCATATCCTGGAGTGACAAGCTGTTTGTTGTCTGCTGGTAGTTTTTATTACTCTTTAGCTGCCATGCCAAGAATATAGTTGCTTGCTGAGTAGTCTGAATGGATTAAATCAAAGAATAAGCCCAGGTGTAGCACATGTTATAAATGGGACTGTGGGCAAAAGTGAATATTGTATCATTTTATTTTAATTCTGTTAGTTACAACACATAGGGAATCTGCATAACATAAAAGTGTGAGGCAGTAGCCCTTTGGTAATATGTACAAATATAAGCCATGTAATACTTAACAGCACAATCAAGTGTAATATGGTTTCCCAAACCTAATTCACTAATAGTGCCTCATTTTGCAGGATGTGTGTTTGCCAGTAAACATGGCAGTCTACAGACAAAGTGCACTATTCATTTGCTTTTAAGTATGCATACTTCTTACAGCTAGTTCTACTCTTTTATGCAAATGCTTGTTTTCTCTTAGTTCATGAACACTAAATAATTATTCCTTAACTTCATGCTCCACCTTTTAACTTTAAGATGAAGTCATAAATGATTGTATGATCTCTCCTCTCTCTCACACACATACCCCCCCCCCCCCACACACACACACACGCACACATCATTTTTAGTGGAGTTTTTCTTCAATCCCATGCTGCACTGGCTTCACTGTTGTTTGTTGTATTATGTACCTTGTATGAAGGCCACAGAGAGGATGTGAGAAGTATGCTGTCTATAACAGTATTAATTTAAAATATTGTTCCACTGTAATTTTTAATGTCTTTAGCATTTGAAAGTATATTAATTTCAGGCACTATCAGGAAGTAGAGAGGAAGCACTTTTGATACGGTTTTTCCCATACTTTATTTGTTTTAATATATTATAGGAATATAACATACCTGACAATTTCTTCTATCAGGTTTGGACATTATTTTTCCATTTCTTTCACTTAAGATTTGTGGAATAGACCATTCAAGTGTTATTTTAGTATTAAGCATCCTGTGTTATAAGGTGACACAGGCTCAGGTGGAGGAAAATGAACTATATTCTTTATGCATGTTAAAATACATGGGGTCAGAGTGAAATGACTAGACTGATGCACAGAATATCAATGGTTGGCTATTGAGCTATAGTTGCAGTAGTTATATTATTCTATACCCAGTTTTAATGAATTTGTCTTTCTCATGTTCTATCAAATGCTAGATCTTTATTCTCTACAGACATCCCTACCTAAATTCATCCGTGCTGAGCTACAGTTGTAAGCTCTTTGGAATTAACTGGAATGTAGCTGACAGACAGTGAATTTATTCAGCAAGCCAGTTTGAGGCATAGAGGAACACTTGTCACAGTATTTTATCTTGGTAGAAAGCTTCTGTTGTAGGGATGGCTGGGGTTTTATGAAGGACTATAAGGCATGGATGTGGCATTTGAAATCACTGTTGCTGGAGAATTCTGAGCAGATTTTTTTTTTATCTTCAAGCTATGACCTGTGCCATGATTTATATCATCCAGAATAGTGTAGCTTGTTTACAAGAAATTACAGTAAATTGTCCTTCTAATTCTTGTGTCTTGTCATGTAGCTCTTGTAGCTATAAGTATTTACAATTAGATCAGTTTTGTGTTCTGTCTTTGATTGTCTGCTTTTTGGAAGTGGAACATTCCCTACTGAGGTGACATCCCTAAAATACTGTTTACTTGCCTACTATTTTTTTTTCTTTTCTTGGAAATATTATGGGATCAACAATTAAATGTAGCTATGCTAAACTTATATACACTAGACACTTCTTTCTTCAGATGATTTTGTAATTTTGTTTTTACATTTGACTTGGAGTTGATAACTTACGAGAAAGTTTTTATTTGAAATTCTAAGATTATATTTTTCTTTTCCAGAGAAAGAAAATGAATTGAATATGTCATCTCCAGCTATTGTATTACTGATATATAAATCTATAAATGAGCATTTAGCTTTGCTATATGTTTGATATTATTCACTGTAGCAAAGTTTACTTGAATTAGTTTGCACAGAGACAAATTTTCATGTAGCAACATATTGTATGAACATTTTAGAAACATAAGCTTGTGAGGATATCAGATATTCTTATCTATGATAGCATGTCTGGCTGCAGTTTTGTAAATACTTGTAAATAATTATATAGTATCCTGTGTTATAAAGGCCAGCATGACTAGCTATAATTTTGTAAATAAGTTTGTTTTTTTTATTTGATTTATGTAAGATGTTTGAATCATACAGTGTACTTCTGACTGACCAAATGTACATGTCTTTTAAAAAGAATTCTGAATACAGGTTGTGCCAGTCAACTGACCTAGAGTGATCTTATTATATGCCAGAGCTGAAAGGAATGGAATCTCCACAGCAGCTGTTTTTGTTTACTTTTAAAGGTCTGAAATGAGAGAGTAGAATTCTCATAACAGCTTTCTGTGACTTGTAAAAGATTCTGCTATAAAAAGCAGGTTTTGAGTTAGAGTGTAGTGCAGTTGCAGTTATTGAGTAGTTCAGTGGTTGTGGTAGTTGTCAGTTGTTGTTCTCCAGACCAACAGTTATCACTCAGAGTTTTGCAGAGCTGCTCAACAGAAATAGTAGGAGTTGCTATTCCAAGTCACCAAGGACCAGGCAGTAGCCTGAAGAGTGAACATATATTCTTATTTTGCCTTGCAGAAGTAAGAATATCATCTTGCCTCGCTGAGTTAATTAGATTAGACAGTGACAGTTAATTTTTAGACAATCAGCAATCTACAATCAGTGTGAAACATGTCTTACAGTGTTATTTTCATAATTCTTGTGTGTGAAACTCTGTGGTTTTCTGAAATCAGTTATTCAGTGTATACATGTTTTAAATCATTTTTATTTATTAAACATTTTACTACTTTCTATTATGGCTGGTTATTTAGAAAGTACTTTTAGTAACCTGAGAGTGTTTATGCTTAATGTGATAATACCAGGGCCACTCCAAAAAGTCTGAGTGTTTGGATTACATGCTACCTTAAATATCAAGATTTATTTTATCCACTATAATTGAACACCTCTTTTGAAGAGTATCATAGTATTTTGACTGGTAGCAGCATTACCAGGTAATTTGGGAAAGAGGACATAGCAGGTAAACCTGTGCCAGTTTTTCCCAAGAGTATTTGTATGTGTGATTATCAAATATTTAAGAGTGGGTGTATCAAATACCTAGAACTGGGACACAGTACGCTACATTGGGCAGTGTAAAGACTCATTTGGGGATCTGGATTGAAGCAAATAGTTCAGTCCAGGTTTGGAGCCTGTTCCTAGTGTACCTTTAGGGGAAATTGTGTGTTCTATTAATGTTTTCAGTGATGCTCCCTTACTAGAGACAATGGTGAGGACTGAGGCTTCTTTGTTACTGCCCAGGTTTAAGTAGGTTGTCATCACATTATTTGGTGCCAGTAGGGTGGAATATTTTATTTCAGCTTTAGTAGCTTGTGGGAAGTTGTCACTGAGGTGTGCACTCTTGACAGGCAGAAGATAAACATCCAGAGATTAATGTCACAGTAGTTCTAATTATTTTTAGTCAGTTTAGTCAAAGACAGCAGACAAAAATGTCAGTCGAAGATTATAGCAAGCTGACCAGGAACCAGTTGGCCAAGGTGTGCATAGCCAAAGGACTGGTGCATGCCAACCCGACTAAGTAAGCAATGATCTCAGCCTTAGTCACAGCTGCAGAGCAGATCAGCAGCTTGGAGGATATCCAGTTTGCTGTTGGGGGTAAGCAGCCTTCTGAGGCAAGTTCGTGTACTTTTTCTTCAGAGGACTTAGAAATTCATTTGGAGATGAGGAGACTCGGAACTGGAAGCCAAGGAGAAGTGGCATCAGCATAAACTGTTGGCTGAGGAGAGACAGCATCAGTTTGAACTGGGATGTGTGGAGGCTGTGGAGATGGCAGAGCAGCTTCAGCATGAAAAGGAACTCGAAGCCAAGCATTTGGAGATGAAAGATGAAGAAAATGAGAGGTAGAGACCACATGTAAAGGATTTGCAAACCCTTTGACAGGGTCATGGAGGTAATGGGAAAGAGAAAGACCAAATCCCAGAAGCCATAATTGTCAGTACACCTTTTCCTATGTACAGGGAGGGGGATGACTTTGATAATTTTATTTATATATTTGAGAGGGTATGTAAACAATATAATGTTGACTAAGGGTTCTGGATATGGTTTCTGACCCCCTTACTCCATGGTAGAACTGTTAATGCAATTGCTAAACTGTCTTGATATTGATTTCTTGAATTATGATCATGTAAAACAATGTTTAATAGATTTTTTTAAATTAACTCCTGAAATGTATAGAAAAAAAGTTTTGTGAACATAAATGCAAGGCAGATAAAAGTGTATGTAATTGCATTGCTAATTTAAGTACTTACTTTCACATTTGGGTGAGAGGGTGTGAGGTCACCACTTTTGAAGGACTGGCAGACCTTTTGATGAGGTAACAAGCTCTCAGCACTTTGCCTTAGGACATGAGGATCTGGTAGGCAAATGAGTTGGGGTGAAAAGGGGTTCTCTACTTGGCAAGTAGAACACCACTGTATAAGAAAGAGATACCCAGTGCTGCAAATGAATATAAGGGACTCCATGGGGCAGCATAAACCACTCCACCAGAGTTCAACAGTAATAGGGGAAGTCAATAGTTCAAGCACATGGTCAGGATCAGGGATTAGATGTTTCAAATGTAATCAGAGGGGCTATGCAGTATACAAATGTCCATTGAAGCAAAGTGAAAAACAAAAGGTAAGGGAGTCAGTAAGTGGGGATGACAGAATGGCAGTGATACGTTGTCTGGGAACAACAGAGGTGCCAAATTATCACCAAAATTTGTTTCCTATCTTAGTGGATGGAATACAGACCACTGCTAAGAGAGACACAGCTTCTGACATAACCATTCTGAGGCCTACACTGGTTAAGGAGGAGCAGTACTTGCTTGGGCAGTCAACACCAGTCAGAGCTCTAGGATGGACACCATTCCAAATACCCTTGGCTAGGGTTCATCTTGACTGGGAGGGTGGAAAAGGGAAGAAGCAGGTAGGAGTCTTTGAGGATATCCCTGCAGATGTCTTAATAGGGAATGATTTTGATAGTGTAGTACCTTGTGTACATGCAGTGACATTTGGTCAAGCTTGGAGACAGGGACATAGTTCTGGTTGCCTGGGGGAGACCCAGACAGATCCTGTGCCTGAAGCTGGGGCTGGTGATGTGGTTACTTCAGGGAGGGAGCTACCTGGTAGCAGTGAGCCTGAAGGTGAACCACAGCTGCTGGTAGGTACTGTTGTTCCCGTGGACATGGTGAATGCAAGGACAGAGGTAAGTGGTGGTATCCAATCTGACAGTGACGTACCGCTTATAGTGGATACTTGGTGTACTTTGGATGGGGAGCAAGGAGGCGTCAAGAAATTAGAGTTGAGACAGGAACAGCTTTCAGACCCTACCTTATGAGGGTTCCTATTAGATGTTCGACAGCTTAGGCTGTCGAATACCTAATTATCGACACTTAAGCGTTGAAAGTTTAAAATCGTGAATGGCCACATACATTAATTATTTCAATGGAAAAGAATTTGCTTGGCCGTTATCGGGGATTTACTCTTTCCGCAATGTAGAGCAATCTGAACGTTGGTATATTTAGTTGGGGGGGTGTGGGGGCAAAGCCCCCCACTATGTTTGGGTTCAGAACTTTATTTTATTTTGTGATGGCCTAAGCAAATTCTTTCCTGAAGAAAGATTGGCCATTTGCAATTTTAAGTTTTTGACGCTTAGGTGTCGGTGTTTAGAGATTCGACAACCTGAGCTGTCAAACAAGTAAGATAGATCCCCTTATGAGGCTTATGGAAAGTAGCTAAGGAGGCAGCTGATGCTCAAGAAAAAAGAGGAATCTGTATGCTGGGATGGAAAGTGGACCCCTGAGGGGGGAGGAGTAGAAGGTGAGATAATATGGCAGTTGGTAGAACCCAAAGCCTGCTGTCTGGCACCTCTAGTCATAGCACAAGACATTTCTTTTGTCGCTAACAAAGGAGTACTGTACAGAGAGTGAACCCCTGAGGGGGGCTTGAAGGTGAGGTAGTACAGAAGTTGGTGGAGCCCAGAACCTACTTTATGGCACCTCAAGCCATAGCCATGATATTTCTTTTACAGATAACAAAGGGTTACTGTATATGGAGTGGACCTCTCTGGGAGGGCTAGAGGGAGAGGTAATATGGCAGTTGTAAAGCCCAGAGCCTACCATCTGGCACTTCTAGCCATAGACCATCACATTCCCTTTTGCAAGTCATATGGGCATAAAGTGTACCAAGAGATGCATTATGCATTGCTTTTATTGGCCTGCGATTGCAGAAGTTGGCGATGTTACCTACATGGTAAACTTAGTAGGCATGAGGCAGGGACATGTGTTGCATCGTGTTAACCTAATGAAACCTTATCATGACAGAATGGCCCTGGTGCTGAGTATTCACAGTGGATGGCAGGAGGAATCTGTGGGGGATCCGGTGACTGACCCTCTCAGTGAAGCTTGGACTAACACTTCTGTAGGAGAGATAGCAATATCTCAGCAGCTATCCCCTATTCAGGTTAAAGACTTACGAGCAGTGTTACAGGAATTTGGGGGCATGTTCACCAGGAAACCTGAGTGTAATAACCTAGTGTTCTACCATGTGGATACGCGACCCCAAAGGCCTATCAAGTTCTTGAGTGAATCAAACAGACTTTGAGGGAGGAGAAAAATGAGATGTTGGAGCTGGGGGTAATTCAGGAGTCGAATAGTTCTTGGGTTCCTGCATTAGTACTGGTTCCAAAGGAAGACGGTAGTGTTAGATTCTGCATATACTACAGAAAGTTAAACAGTTACACAGAGTCAGATGCCCCATGCCTAGAACAGATGATGCTTTAGAACAGCTGAGTGTGGCTAAGTATCTGACCACTATTGATCTGGCCACAGGATACTGGCAAGTGTCCTTGACTCCCATTGCTACAGAGAAGTCAACTGTTGTAACACCTTTTGGATTATATGAGTTTACAAGGATGTCCTCTGGGATAAAGAATGCCCAGCAACCTTCCAGAGGTTAGTAGATCATATGTTAGTATGAGCATTCCTAGCAAAAGTGGGGTACTATAGGAAATTTGTGCCTAACTATAGTACAATAGCTGCATCCCTTACTGACCTAACAAGGAAAAAACAAATCAGATAAGACAGTGTGGTTGTGAGCAGGCATTCCAGAAGCTTAACGAGGTTTTAGGAAAACCCCCTGCATTAGCCAGTCCAGATTTCAGCAATGCCAATGCAGAGGGATTTTCAAGACAGTATGTGGGTTGATACATTTTCAGTCAGCCCCATTTTTCTCAAGTGACAATTTTCTAGGGTCACTTGAAAATCTAGCTTGAGTCTTTAAACAGGAGAACTATGAGGATATCAGATATCATATTCTGTACTAGCATGTGTGACTGCAGTTCTGTAAATACTTGTAAATAATTATAAATTACCCTGTGTTATAAATGCCAGCATGACTAGTTATAATTTTGTAAATAAGTTTGAGTTTTTTTTATTGTTTCTTTGATTTGTGTAAGATGTCTGAATTGGACAGTGCTCTTCTGATCGACCAAATGTACATGTCTTATTCTGAATGCAGGTTGTGCTAGTCAGCTGAACTAGACTGATATTATCGTGTGTGAGAGTTGAAAGGAATGGAATCTCCACAGCAGCTGTGTTTGTTTACTTTTCAAAAGTCTAACATGAGAGAGTAGAATTCTCAAAACAGCTTTCTGTGACTTTTAAAAGATTCTGCTATAAAAAGCAGGTTCTGAGTTAAAGTGTAGAGCAGTTGCATTTGTTCAGTAGTTCAGTAGTTGTCAGTTGTTTTTCAGACCAGTAGTTATCATTTAGAGTTTTCCAGAGCTGTTCAACAGAAATAGTAGGAGTTGCTATTTCAGCCACTGAGAACCAGACAGCAGCCTGAAGAATGGAACTATATTCTTATTTTGCCTTGCAGAAGTAAGAGTGTCATCTTGCCTTGCTGTTAATTAGATTAGACAAGGACAATTCATTTTTAGACATTTAGGGATCTACACAATTAGATAGCAAGAGTTTTTCTTCAGTCAGTGTAAAACCTATCCTACAGTGCTATTTTCATTATTCCTGTTTGTGAAACTCTGTGGTTTATTGAAATAAGTTATTCAGTGTATTTATGTTTTAAATCATTTTTTATATTAAATAATTTACTACCCTCTATTTTGACTGGTTATTTGGAAAGTACTTTTAGTAACCTGAGAGTGTTTATGCTTAATGTGATAACACCAGAACCACTCAAAAAAGCCTGACAGCTTGGATTACATGCTACATTACATATCAAGCTTTATTTTACCCAATAAAATTGAACGCCCCTTTTGAAGGATATTGTGGTATTTTGACTGGTGACAGAGTTACCGTATAATCTGGGAAAGAGGACATAGCAGGTAAATCTGTGCTAGTCTTTCCCTAGAGTGTTTGTATACATGATTATCAAATATTTAAAAGTGACTGTGTCAAATACCTAGAACTGGGACCCAGTGCTCTGCAGTGGGTAGTGTGAAGACTCATTTGAGGATCTGGATTGAAGCAAATAGTTCAATCTCAGGTTTGGAGCCTGTTCCTAGTGTACCCTTAGGGGAATTGTGTGTTCTATCCCTGTTTTCAGTGATACTCCCTTACTGGAGACAGTGGTGAGGACTGAGGCACCTTAGTTACTCCCCCAGGTTTAATTCGGTAGTTGTCACAAGGCTAAACAGTTTTCTTATGTTTCCTAGCAGAATGTGGGATTGTAGGTTTGACTTCTATTGTCCTTCATGACCCAGAAATGACTCAATGGAGTAAATATCTTATTTCTGCTTAAGTGTACAAATTATTATATGTTGTCTCAGCTTTGATCATGCTTGCTTATAATAAGAAAACTGGCTCAATTAGCTCCTTTTGAATAAGGGTAGGCTGGGCTGCCTTATTCTAATGTATAAAACCGAGGATATTGCAATGACTTTATTAGTTTCCAATTCAAAATAATGTGACTTATCAGGTCAGGTCACTATCTGCCAGTTAAGGGGATTTCTGGTGATTGGCATGACATCACTGATCATGTGATTAAACTTCCCTCATCTCACTTAAAGATCACAGATATAATGCAGATCATTCAGTGTATGATACTACCTTTTACTCTGCGTAAATTCCAGGTACATTCATCAACTCTAAGTCAGTGGGAATCACCCAGAGACTATATGTTTTTCAGTATATCCCTAGAATTCTTATCAAATATTGTGCCCCGTTGACCCATGTTGGAAAGCATAATTTTCCTTCTGTTAAAGAAACCTTCCTTTGACTCAATGTGCAGCCCTCTAAACCTGCCTATGGCATTATAACTTTTCTGTGAAAAGTTATTAAAAGGGTTCCTGCCACAGTGCTAAATGAGTTTTTAACCAGGCAGAATGTCTGTGATTCATCAGAATCTAGGGAAACAGCATTGGCCTTCATTAAACTGCTGAACAAGAGTGTAGTCAGGTGTACTCTTTGTACTCAACATTGTATATATTTTTCTAAGTACCTGTAGAAACATTGGCTTTATCAAGCCATATTATGTTTATAACAATATAAACAAGTGCCTCTACCAACATGTTTATAGCTTACTTACAGAGAGGATTGGGATACTATAAAGAATACTTCTAACAGTTTTTGACTGAGCAGATGAAATTGGGAGGGAGTTGAGTGATGTACCCATTTTTTAAATATAGTGTGGCTTGGGGTTAGTTGTAACAGTTTGAGAGTATAAAATGGAGTTCACTAACTACACTTCTGCTGATGAAGTGATGTTGCAAAAGGCTTACTTCTTCATTGTTCATTTTTGATCTTATCACAGTTTTTGCATATTATTGGAGTGCCTGTGATTTCCCCTATTGACTGGTAAGGACAACTCTATCATTTCTAAATCCCTTCTTTAAGTAGATCCCATTCTGAAGTTTGTGTCTTTCATTCTAAAAAATTTAAATTATCTGTGGTTTACTAAAAATCCCATGTGTAAATCACATGAATTACTTGTGACATGCATGGTCCTCTTGTGAAAGATCATATGGCAGTGTAACCTACATTTGCACTGTTCATCAGATAGCAGTAATCTTTTTGCGCCAAATAGCCTGCAGCCATTCAACGCCACTCCACAGAAGTAAAAAATAGCAAATTAATTACTTAAATAAGAAAAAGGAAAATGGACCTGAAATCTTAAGACACTACTTTATAAAAATAAATGCACTTCCAGTGAAACCCATTCATTAAATCGAACAAGCTCTTTCTTTTTGTGTTCTTCATTATTCCTCAGAAAACCTTTAAATTAATAAAGAATGCTTGCTATACAAAAATACTCTGAGTGAATGGTTTTAGCAATGAAAAATTAAAGCCAACAGAACAGATGAAGCACAGTGAATCCCCTGCATCAGGTTTGCTTAAAATCACTCTGCACTTCCTGAGAAATGTGATTAAGTTCTTGGATGATGTGTACCATGCAGATAAATGAGTTCTAATGCTGGATGAAGAATTTAAAGTAAGAAACTAAAGGTTTATTGTTGTGAAATCAACTTTCTGCCATATACAAAGCCTTACCTGGTAGAAACAGTTGGTCCTTTTATATAGGCATTTTCCATTGCTGCTCATGTCATAATGCTTTAATGGCTTCTTGCAGTAGTAACAGCAATGCCCTGCACATACATCATCACAAGACTACTTATATACACTACAGATGGTATTGACCATGGATAACTTCACCCCTCAAGTGTTTCTAGATGGAACCATATCATACCTGCGCTACATCACGTACACTGCCTGCCTTATCTGCTGCCAGATTACCTCTGGATTAAGCTTCTTTGTTATCCAATAAGCAGACATGATTAAATCCTATATCTGAAATACTTTATTTAGCCTTAAAAATAGGCATAGAGAATAACAAACCCTGACATGTGACTCAGCATTCCAAAGGGATGAATAAAGTACAGGAAAAGCCTGGATGAAAAACAGGAGTAACTATTTACAGCAGTAAATCTCATCATGGGAAAACATTTCAAAATACATGTGCTGTTTCCTCTTTAGTGTTTTATTGATGAGCTATAAAACCTGTATCCAGCACTTAGAAGTTTCCAAACAACCACACACCATATAATATGGTTACTAATGTCCACAATGCGAAAGCAAGCCACAAAGGAACTCAGGCTGGAGAAAGATTGTAAACGTATATTTAATAAGAACGTTTTCACTCCTCACATAGAAGAGCTTCTTCAGACAAAAGTAAAAAGCGCGAAGCGCTACTTTTAAAAAGACAACAGCTGATAATTTTTGATGTCACTTCCTTTACAGCTGATTGCATACGGAACACTGTTATATTTAATGTTACATAAAAACAAGGTGCAAACACTGAACTACATCAATCTACCTAATTTCAACAGTGTTTACTTACAAAAACCATGCTTGATATTGCCCTAAAGAAGTTTATAATACAAGAGACATGTTTTAAAAACATCAAGCTATTTCTCACAAATACACATATGCCCCAAAGGAAGTAAAAGGGGTAATGAGTAGTAAGTGCACCATATTAAAAGAAATATACCTGAATATATGTTATTAATACTAAAAATATTTCAAATAAAATTAGTACTGATAATTAATATTTGCGCTCACAAACTGACAGTTCAATTTCTAAGGTAACTATTGTATTTCAAAATTACAGAGATATTACAAGTCTCATTTAACCCAGGAGGGGAGAAAGCATTTAAAAGCAACTGCCATTCAAGTTCTTTTAATTCAAGGAGAAGGGACTGTGGGCCCCCCCTAATACCAACTTTTACCGAATCAATGCCCATAAAGCAAAAACTATGTCCAATATGGTCTAAAATATGCTTTGAAAGTGCATTATCGTTTTTTTTGTTTTTTATAGCGTAATTATGTTGGTAAACACGGTCACGCATCTTTCTATCGGTTTTACCAACATAAAACGCAGCACAGCAATTACACTGTGCTATATAAACAATAGATTTGGTTTCACACCCAATCTTGTGTTTAATATAGAATTTCTCGTCTCTAACAACAAAGGAGTTCCCTGTTTTCAATAACTTGCACCAGTTACAAAAACCACATGCAAAACAACCAGTTTGTCTAGTTAAGAAATTACTAGAATCACTTGTCTGTAATAGTTCTTTTAAATTTTTACCTCTCCTATACACAAAATGGGGAAATAAGCCCAAAATATCAAGTAAATGGGCACTATTCACAATGAAGTGCCAGTTTTTCTTGATAATTGAACACATTTTATCAATATGTTTGTTGTGTGTGAGGATAAGGCTGGTCTTAAAATCTTGAGTTGTACTAACAGTGACCGAATCATTGTTACCATTATCATGTACAAGTAAGTGGAGTTCGTCGCTGGGTATTGGTGTTTCTTGGTTTTCAATATTCAAAGGGTCACATGATTTAGTATGTAAGAGTAATGGTTTGTAAAACCCTGACATTCTTTTAAGTGACACCTCGTTAATTAAACTATCTAAAAGTTCACAGGGATAACCCCTATTCAAAAACATGCCTTTGAGGTTGGAACACTCAACTTCAAAGGCTGTATCTGTGTTGCACATACGTGTGGCTCTTACTAATTGGCCCTTGACAATGGATTTTTTCTGTTTCCATGGGTGGTTACTAGAGTAATGTAAGAAGGCATTACAGTATGTATGCTTTCTGAAGATACTTGAAAGAAACCGCTCATTGTCAAGGTCCTTAATAAGTTTCACATCTAGATAATCAATCTCAGTGACAGAGTAGTGGTGGGTGAATGATAGGAAGGGACAAGAGCTGTTCATTTTTCCAATTAAGTTGGAAACACAGTCTTCATCTCCTTGTATAAGAATGAAGACGTCGTCTAAAAAGCGCGTATAAAATTTGGTTACATCTTTAAATAGATTGTCTTTAAACAAAAATGTCTTTTCCCAGTAGGCAACCACTAAGTTGGATACGCTTCCCCCACATGGAGAACCCATCGCAATGCCTTTTTTTTGAAGGTAGTAATTGTTATTGAAAATGAAAAAGTTTGACGTTAGAATGATGTTTAATAAGATGGTAACAACGTCAATTTCATCTTTAGGAGCTCCTAGATCTAATAACATCAGTTCAACCCATTCAATAGCCTCACAGTGTGGTATGCAAGTATATAACTCAACTACATCTATAGTTAAGAAATTATTTGAAGGGTCGAAAGGGATGTTATTAATGGACCTTAAAAAAGACCACGAGTCTTTGCAGATCTGAGGTAACAACTTCAGGTATTTGTTTAAGATGTAATCAACAACCTTAGCACAAGGGTAGGTGATACAACATCTCCCATCCACCAGAGCACGCATAGGTGGGTCCACCAAGTTTTTATGTATTTTGGGGATCCCAAACATTACTGGCACTCTAGGGAAGGAGATGTTTATAAAGTCGAAGGTTTCGATGTCTATCCTACCTTCTATAAATAAGTCCCTAAGATACCCTTTAATTCGCTTATATTCACCAGACATCTCATTAAGAGATGAAATTTCATACGCTGGTGTATTGAGTACTTTAAGCATCTTAAGAATATAATCATCTTTGTCAAAGATGACCAAGCCCCCACCTTTATCGGGTTTTATCACCCTAATAGGGGCATTCCTAAGATTTTCCAAGCTGGTCTTTTGTTCAAGTGATATGTTATTCCTTGTATCAGACCATCTAATTTTCTCAAATAAGTGTCTAAGATCTATTTCACAAGCATATTCAAATGTCTGTAAAATAGGGTGAAGAGGGGGGTTAAAGGTACTCAGCATTTTAAAGGGGTGCTGGTTTATGTTAGAATCACCACTAAACAAAACCTTGAGGTTTAACTTGCGAACAAAACATTTCAAGTCCATCAAAACTCTAGGCAAGCTGATCTTCTGGTCAGGGACAAACGATAGCCCAAAGGCCAGCAGTTCAATTAGTTCTTGATCGATGGTGACTTCGGAGAAGTTGTAAACAGAAAAATCACCTTTCTGATTTTTCAAGATGACAGGTTTACCAGTTGGAAAAGCAAAAAGTTCATCTCTTAGTTGTTCTGCTTGTTTTTCCTCTGGTTTTTTCTCCACCCTAAAAAAGGCTTATTCTGGTTTTTATAATTGGGGGGTTGACCATTTTTATTAAAATTGGATTTTATCCTATTACTTCTCCTCGGATGTTGTGATGATGAGCCTTCATCACCATCTTCATTTTCAAACTCGTTCTCTTCAAGTGGGGGGAGCACCTCTCTGTCAGTGTTATTGCTGGTAAACCCATCTTTATTTAAGGGCCCACTTGATTTCTTGACCAAATTTGGATACGCCATGTCAGAGGCGTATGCCTGACGATCTCTAAAAAGTTTTTTGGTTTTATTTGTTTTTAATTTCACCAAAAGAGAGTCAATACTGTCAAAAATCCTGTGGTAGTCATATTTGTACCTGGAAAAATTGAGGTCAACTTTAATTTTGTTATCAAGGGCGTTAGTTTCTGACAATAAGGCATCAATGTATTTTTCATAGTGCTTAACCATGACACCCAATAAATCAAGCCCTTGTTGGTTTAAAACGCTGTTGAGTTCATCAATAAACAGAGAATCTGAGAATAAGCCAGTAGGAGTGAACGAGCTCCTTAAACCTTTTGGCACAATATTTTCTCTGATACATTGTTTGAAATAGGAGACTTCCAATTGAAGTTTCCTGATTTTCAACATGTTACTGTCTAAAAGTTTTAGGTTAATGGCAATATTATCATCAGTGTTACCTGACGTACTAGCTCCCGTAGCCGACAGTCCCGTTGAGCCAAACGCAAACGCTTCGGTGTTGTTAGCCCATTCACCAAAAGAAGGGACGCCAATAAGCCCAGGGTCAGGATAATTGCCACTCAAGATGTTATTCCTATTGTTTGCACCAGCCGCCAAATCAGTTCCATTTTGACGATGAAGCCCATCCATTTGGTTAGTTGCAACCGGCATAATAGCACCACTTGTTAATTCAGCGGCTCTAGAGGTTAGAACAGGACTAGTGGTTCTCTGTCGTTGACCAGGCTCAATCAGAGCGGAGGATCCACCATCCGACCTCACCGCATTAAAGTTCGAACAAGAAACAACAGTGTTCCGTGAATTCAAGACACCGTTAGACTCGATCCTGTCTAACCGTGAATTGAGAGAATCGAGCCGTTGGGTGAGTAAAACCAACAGCTCACCAACGTTGATATCATCACGAGCAGGAGGGACATCCAGTAAAGGAGTGTTCTCAGTCCCAAAGAGCACCGGAGTCCTGGGGCTTGACATATCGCTTACGTACAAACTGTTGAAGACACCAGATAAAAAACAAATCACCACAATGCGAAAGCAAGCCACAAAGGAACTCAGGCTGGAGAAAGATTGTAAACGTATATTTAATAAGAACGTTTTCACTCCTCACATAGAAGAGCTTCTTCAGACAAAAGTAAAAAGCGCGAAGCGCTACTTTTAAAAAGACAACAGCTGATAATTTTTGATGTCACTTCCTTTACAGCTGATTGCATACGGAACACTGTTATATTTAATGTTACATAAAAACAAGGTGCAAACACTGAACTACATCAATCTACCTAATTTCAACAGTGTTTACTTACAAAAACCATGCTTGATATTGCCCTAAAGAGGTTTATAATGCAAGAGACATGTAGATGTAGTTGAGTTATATACTTGCATACCACACTGTGAGGCTATTGAATGGGTTGAACTGATGTTATTAGATCTAGGAGCTCCTAAAGATGAAATTGACGTTGTTACCATCTTATTAAACATCATCCTAACGTCAAACTTTTTCATTTTCAATAACAATTACTACCTTCAAAAAAAAGGCATTGCGATGGGTTCTCCATGTGGGGGAAGCGTATCCAACTTAGTGGTTGCCTACTGGGAAAAGACATTTTTGTTTAAAGACAATCTATTTAAAGATGTAACCAAATTTTATACGCGCTTTTTAGACGACGTCTTCATTCTTATACAAGGAGATGAAGACTGTGTTTCCAACTTAATTGGAAAAATGAACAGCTCTTGCCCCTTCCTATCATTCACCCACCACAACTCTGTCACTGAGATTGATTATCTAGATGTGAAACTTATTAAGGACCTTGACAATGAGCGGTTTCTTTCAAGTATCTTCAGAAAGCATACATACTGTAATGCCTTCTTACATTACTCTAGTAACCACCCATGGAAACAGAAAAAATCCATTGTCAAGGGCCAATTAGTAAGAGCCACACGTATGTGCAACACAGATACAGCCTTTGAAGTTGAGTGTTCCAACCTCAAAGGCATGTTTTTGAATAGGGGTTATCCCTGTGAACTTTTAGATAGTTTAATTAACGAGGTGTCACTTAAAAGAATGTCAGGGTTTTACAAACCATTACTCTTACATACTAAATCATGTGACCCTTTGAATATTGAAAACCAAGAAACACCAATACCCAGCGACGAACTCCACTTACTTGTACATGATAATGGTAACAATGATTCGGTCACTGTTAGTACAACTCAAGATTTTAAGACCAGCCTTATCCTCACACACAACAAACATATTGATAAAATGTGTTCAATTATCAAGAAAAACTGGCACTTCATTGTGAATAGTGCCCATTTACTTGATATTTTGGGCTTATTTCCCCATTTTGTGTATAGGAGAGGTAAAAATTTAAAAGAACTATTACAGACAAGTGATTCTAGTAATTTCTTAACTAGACAAACTGGTTGTTTTGCATGTGGTTTTTGTAACTGGTGCAAGTTATTGAAAACAGGGAACTCCTTTGTTGTTAGAGACGAGAAATTCTATATTAAACACAAGATTGGGTGTGAAACCAAATCTATTGTTTATATAGCACAGTGTAATTGCTGTGCTGCGTTTTATGTTGGTAAAACCGATCGAAAGATGCGTGACCGTGTTTACCAACATAATTACGCTATAAAACACAAAAAAACCGATAATGCACTTTCAAAGCATATTTTAGACCATATTGGACATAGTTTTTGCTTTATGGGCATTGATTCGGTAAAAGTTGGTATTAGGGGGGGCCCACAGTCCCTTCTCCTTGAATTAAAAGAACTTGAATGGCAGTTGCTTTTAAATGCTTTCTCCCCTCCTGGGTTAAATGAGACTTGTAATATCTCTGTAATTTTGAAATACAATAGTTACCTTAGAAATTGAACTGTCAGTTTGTGAGCGCAAATATTAATTATTAGTACAAATTTTTTTGAAATATTTTTAGTATTAATAACATATATATTCAGGTATATTTCTTTTAATATGGTGCACTTACTACTTATTACCCCTTTTACTTTCTTTGGGGCATATGTGTATTTGTGAGAAATAGCTTGATGTTTTTTTAAAACATGTCTCTTGTATTATAAACCTCTTTAGGGCAATATCAAGCATGGTTTTTGTAAGTAAACACTGTTGAAATTAGGTAGATTGATGTAGTTCAGTGTTTGCACCTTGTTTTTATGTAACATTAAATATAACAGTGTTCCGTATGCAATCAGCTGTAAAGGAAGTGACATCAAAAATTATCAGCTGTTGTCTTTTTAAAAGTAGCGCTTCGCGCTTTTTACTTTTGTCTGAAGAAGCTCTTCTATGTGAGGAGTGAAAACGTTCTTATTAAATATACGTTTACAATCTTTCTCCAGCCTGAGTTCCTTTGTGGCTTGCTTTCGCATTGTGGTGATTTGTTTTTTATCTGGTGTCTTCAATGGTTACTAATGTAATTTATTCTAACATACTATTATTAACTTCAAAATAAACAGCAATACTCCCACTATATGAATCTCTGCATTGCAGGACACAAAAGAGGAAAACAAACAAATTACAGTCTGGCATTAACTGATTGGTCGGCAGACTTTGCAGTGCTGGAAAAACATTTGCAGCTCATCAATGAAATCGAACAATAAGATGTAGCATTTACAAGTTCAATCGAAGTAAAAAAAATGCTGAACATTCAATCTATACATAAAAATAACCTATCAGCACTTTTGTTGCCATTACACTCATATCCTGACATCACTGGCATACAACACTGAGAATCAGGAAGTCTCAAAAAAGACAGTGAAAACTGGAGATTCACAGCTTTTTTCTCTCACAGTTTCTGATGGTCTGCTGATATCTGGTAATCCTGGGAAATATCAGAGTTAAATACCCATTAGTACTATGGCAATTTAACTTTATTTCAAAACAAAAGTATTGCACACATCAACAGAAGTAGAGTTATAATGACATTAATTACTGCGTTTCTACTCCAATACAAGCGCTAGGTCATTACAAAGGTATAGGAATCACAGTAAGTAATTGTTTAACCTTAAATAAGCACATAGACACAATCATGTGTCAAGCTATGGAGGAAACAGAAATAATGAGCAATAACTGGCAGTGAGGGGTGTTTTCTGTTTATCATCATATTTAAGATGTACATAAGGCCAGCCTTGGAGTATAATAACATATTTTACATAAATACTAAACAATAGCTAACAAGGATTGAGTCAGTACAAAGAACATTCATAAAAAAATGTATACATCTAATGCATCATATAAGGAGCAATGTAAATATTTAATTTTATATACACTCAATGATAGAGAGATTAGAGGAAAATTATAAATGCATGTAAATGATAATTATATGTTTTACAGGTATTGACTGATATAGACATAGCAAGATATCCTAGTAGACCAGAACTCAAAACTGGTGATCTTTATCCTCAGATTTAAATCTAGATCTGATGTTGTCAGTCTTC
The DNA here is from genome assembly GCF_019279795.1 of Protopterus annectens. NCBI lineage: Eukaryota > Metazoa > Chordata > Ceratodontiformes > Protopteridae > Protopterus > Protopterus annectens. The sequence continues at coordinate 859,593,127 of NC_056741.1, read as the reverse complement.
ATTTTATTCTTGACATATGGGTTTGGTACTGAGCATTGGAACCGACTCAGCTGTTACCACAGCCTACGAGAACTAAAAAACTCTCCATCTTAAGTCTTACCCAGAATGCTCCTTTCTAAATGACCTCAGATCTTGTTTTCTGCTTCCTGTGACAGATGTGTTGCAAATAGTTCTCGAGCCAAGTGATTTTTTTCTCTTCTATTTTTAACTAAATTCCTGTGTTTATATAGATTTTTTTCCTCTTATTAATAATTACTGTTGTTTTTCTTTATAGCCTACCCATTTTCCAATAGGTCCTTACTTTTCTGCGTTTCTCTCTAACACTTTGGTGTTTTTCTTCAACTACCATTGTTGGTAGTTTCTTTTCCCTACCGTTGGATATTCTCTTCTACCATTGTTGGTAGGTTTTATTTTCATGCCTTTGAGTATTCTTTTCTACCATAGTGGGTAGCTTATATCTTTGTTTCCCCTTCTTTTCCTTCCAAAAAAAAAGTGTGGTATACTTATACCTTTCTATTGAGTATTCTGTAAGTATATAGTGTGTGCGTGCATGTGTGTGTGTGTGTGTGTGTGTGTGTGTGTGTGTGTGTGTGTGTGTGTATTCATGTGTACTTGTTTTTCTTGGTGTGCAGCATGGTGGATAAGGGAAAAGGCACTTCTAGTTTTAAGAAATGCCTCAAATGTGGACACAAATTGCCCAATTCTGATGGGCACTCCCTCTGTGTTTACTACCTGGGTCCAGTGCACTTACAGGAAAATTGTTCTGTCTGTTATAGTTTCAGTCACTGGGCCTTGGTAGAAAGAAAAAGAAACAAATTTTGAAGGGGATGATAAAATCTGCCTTTGAAGAAGTCATCTCTGGTCATGAGAAAAAAACTAAAAGTCATAGTTCTTCATATTCCTCATCTTCTTCTTCTTCATCAAAAGTTGACAAATCCAAGAAAAGGAGTCGATCAGTGCCAGCTTCTCCCACTGCTCCGATGAGTAAGAGGCTTAAAATTTTGGTTCCCTCTGCTAGTGTGTAACCTGTATGGACCCTAAGGGATACTTTGGTACCAACCTCAGCATGGACAGTTTCTCTCTCACCATTGTCAAAGTTGTTAGCACAGACCCAAGGCCTGACCATGGAGCTGATAGTCTCAGTGCCATCTACTACTCCAGTACTGGTGTCTATGGGGCCAGCAGAGTTTTCATTTCTGCATCATCCTAGGACCAGGTATTCCTCATCCATTGACCCTTTTGCAGGTCAGTTACCTATCCCTTTTTTGGAACGACCAAGATCCCCTTCTAACATGTCTATGCGTTCCACCAAAAGTATGACAGAATCAGATGTGCTGAGACTGGTAGATCAATTTCTTGTGGAGAAGGGAATTGCAGGTGTGTCCTTAGTTCTAGCCCCTTTCGGTGCCGGAACCCTTCCTTCTTCAACTCCAACTAGTCTTCCTCCTCTGACCTCCTCTGAGGCATTAGAGATCCCAGCTCTGACATTACCTGTGCCGACTGTTTTGGTCCTGGCAAGATCTCCATCACCGGCACCAATTCCTACCCTAAGTTCTTCAGCTTATTCAGATCTGGAGAACTCTTGGGGTCACGGCTACGCTTTAAGCTCCAAGGGGCAAGACTCCACCCTGATTTTTTTGGAGTCATCTCTGCACCTTGGAGCTAAGACATGTGTTAACTTGACCCTGGCTTCAGCTTTGGGGGCTGTCTCTTCAGAGCCTGGGGGGGGGGCACGGTTCCAAGACACAAAAATATCCACCAAGAAGCATTTCTCAGGTAATACTGGAAGAAATCTCTTTTTGTTTCACTCTAAAAAAAAAAAAGGGGGCTGATGAGCTACCTGGTCTTCATGATGTTACTAACATAAAATGTTTTTTTAAAAGACACAAAAGATTGAAGTTAGTTAAATGCATTTAACTGTTTTTTATTAATTTTTCTTGTTGAATGATGATTAGTATTATTTTTTATCTAATGGTCCTTTGAATGTATTTAATTGGGAAAGATATAATTTGTTAATTAAAAGGATTTTTTATTGGGTAACACAAGGTTTAAATAGTTAAGGTTGGAATTAGTAAATTTATTCTGATGAAGTCCCTTGAGGACAAAAGTGGAAAATAAAGTTTCTGAACACTATTTCTTGGAGTTTGTTTCTTACAGTATTCCTTGAAAACTGCTTTTTGGTGGATGTTTTTTGTTTGATTTTATACCACTATCAGCTGGGACTGTTTTCCCAGGGTGTTCACTAAATGCATGGCAGTAGTAGCAGCCCACTTGAGACTGCATGGATTACGGGTGTTTCAGTACTTAGACTGGTTCATTACTGCTCCCACTAGGTATCTTCTAGAACAAGCAAGAAACTGCATCCTACAGACAAAAAAACTGCATCTGACTACTACCCAGACTTTACAGTTTACAGGAGTGGTACTAAATACCAATTCTTGCATAGCTTCCCTCCTTTATCTAAGATTGCAAAAGATCAGGGCTCAAGTGAAGAGAATTGTCAGGAGAAAAAGAGTAATGGCATGACTAGTCTTACAAGCCTTAGGGTTGATGTCAACAGCCATAACATTAGATCCCTTGGCAAGATTTCACATGAGAATTCTTCAGTGGCTTGTAGCATCTCAGTGGTCCATATTGCATCAACCACTGTCAGATCAGATATTGATTAGCAACTGTTGCCAAGAAAGACCTAGCTTGGTAGATCCTTTCATAGAAAATTCTCTTGAGCCACTTCTTTGCCCTATCATAACCCCAAGCCATAGTGATCATGGATGCTTCACAGATTGGGGGGGGGGGCATTATCTGGGCAAGACTGTCCAAGACACTTGGTCCCCCTTAGAGGCCAACTTGCATATCAGTGTCCTGGAGTTGAGAACAGTGCTTTTAGCATTGCAGGCCATTCAAACTGCTCTCCCCTCAGAAACAATTAAAATTCAAACAGACAGTATGTCAGTAGTTTGGTACATCAAGTGGGGGAACCAGTTCTTACTCCCTTTGTCAAGAAATTATCAGAGTTTGGCAGTGGGCAATCTCTTCCAACCAATTTCTAATAGCAAGACATATTCTCAGGAGTTCCAGTGTGATAGCAGACAACCTGAGAAGATGCATTCTATGGCCTCTTGAGTGGTGTCTCAATCCCAAAGTGGCGGAAAATATTTTACGTCAAGTGGGCCAGCCTTGCTGTGACCTATTTACATTGCCCTGGAACAACAAGTGCAGCAGCTACTTTACCCTGTTCCCCACTCTAGGGGAGTCACCAAGAGACACTCTTCGGCACAATTGGCCCTCTGGACGTCTATATGCCTTTCCCCAATTCCATAAATTCATCAATTTCTAAAGAAGGCGATCAGGTTGAAGAGCAAGGTAATCCTCATTGCTCCCTTCTGACTTCAACAGATTTGGTTCCTCTTCCTTTGGGTTTATCTGATTCAGTGACCATGGGCTCTGGACCCAGAGCCAGATCTCCTATCCCATCCAGAGGACTAGTTCAACTGAACCTTCAAAACCTTAAGCTCATGGTTTGGTTTTGTCTATTTCATTGATTGCCATGCATAATAAACTTTCCTCCCCAGTTTGTAAGATTATTTTAGCTTCCCATAAGCCTTCCACCAGGAAACTCTATAAAAGCAAATGGAAAATGTTCTCTTTCTGGGCTTGAGATAATAATATTAACCCCTTCTCTGGTTCAATATATAGCGTCTTGGCATTTTTAGCTTTGCTTTTTGAAGCAGGGGCATCTTCATCTACTATCAAAGTGCAATTAGCAGCTAATTCAATTTTTCATAATGGGTTTAAAGAATATTCATTAATTTCTCATAAACTTTGCAAAGCATTTTTAAAAGGGACCTGGATGTTAAAACCTCCATATAAGGATCCATCTATACCTTGGGACCTAAGGTTGGTGTTACAGTCAATACTGCATTCCTCCTTTAAGCCTGATGTTAACTGCAATTTGAAATTCTTATCTTGGAAACTATAGTTCTGGTAAACATTCAAGCTTTATCTTGCAAACCACCATATTTGATATTTCATAAAGACAGGGTTTCCTTGAGAACAAACCCTTCCTTTTTACCAAAACTAATTTTGGAAACAAATATCAACCAAGCAACTGATTTATCAGTATTTTCCCCAATTTTTCAAACAAGGGAAAATACTGTTTTCACTTATTAGATGTTTGTATACAACTGTGCTTCTATCTTCATAGAACAAAAGACATAAGAAAGTGTTAACAGCTGTTTGTTTCATTTTCAAGTGCTAGAATAGGCAAGCCAGTCACCAAAGTCACCTTATCTAGATGGCTAAATATTGTATTTCCTTCATTTACAACAAGAGAAAAGTTGAATTACTGGGGCCTGTTAAGGTACACTCTACTAGAGCAGTAGCTGCTTCAGTAGTTTTTCATTCTAAGGCTTCCATGGATGATATTTGTGCGGCAGCAACATGGGCTACCCCACATCCCTTTATTACTTATTAAAAACTGGATTTGGTCTCTAGGGGAAGGTTGTCATTTGGATCTATGGTGCTCAGGAATATTCTTCTGTGAGTCTTCCCAAGATCTATGGTAGATGGAGACTCTGTCCCATATGTAAAGGATAAAATGAATATTGACAACATCAGATAAAGTAGTTATGTACTTACCATGACATTCCATCTGTGTTATCCATCTTCATTTATCCATGACTCTCCACCTCCCTTCCCCCTTCCAATCTGGATTTAGTATTGAAGTCCTAGTTATATGTTTTCTGATATCCAACACCAGATGGAGTTTTTAGGATTATGCTTTCTGTCCTTTTTCTATCTGCAATCTTGATCTGATCTAATTTGGAAAGAAGCATTCTGGGTAGGACTTAAGCTTGAGAGTTTTTTTTTTGGTTCTCATGGGATGTAGCAACAGCCGAGTTGGTTCCGATGTTTGGAACCAAACCCGCATGTCAAGGATAAATGAAGATGGACAACATGGGTGGAGTATTATGGTAAGTATATAACTTCTTTTTTCAGTCATTCTTTATTGCTAACAACATCTCTCATATGGAACAAATTGCCTGTTTACATTAGAAAGTCAGAATATCTATCTTAAGTTTAATTAAAACTGAGCACCTGGGTTGAGGATTTAGCATATGATGCACTAATTTGTGAACACTGTAATGTGCATACTGCTTTACTTCTACAATGATTATTTGGATCTCATTTAAAACTTTTATTTTATATTTTATAGCACAAACACTAATAGACATCTGCTAAACAAAGCAATACAGTTTCACAATGAAAATAGACATAGCACTAAAATGTTTCTGCCCTTGAAACTCACATTCATTGAAAAAGGCATTGAAACCCACATTCAAAGAAAATGAAGCTGGCCAATGGCAGATAAAGATTACCTTTGGGCTGTTTGCAAATCATAGGCCGCCCCTTGCACACGAAACATACATGTGTTCTTTGATACACCTTCCTGACTGTATTAAATTATATCCCTTGTATAATACATCACACTTGGTAGAGCAAGTTTTAAATTTATTGTTTTGAACATTTTTTACAGTAAGCAATGAAACAAAATGCATGAACCGATAATGACAAAACTGACCAATTCAGAACGTTTCCATCATAAAAGTCTACTCAAACTTCTACAATCCACCAGTATTAGTAAATATGCACAATCTCTGCAGAAGTAAAAGTCATCTAAATAATTTCACATTAAAGAGATCTGTAACTATTGAAGAGGTTGCTGCTAGCAAACAACTTTGTATTTCATTGTTTCATCTACAAGTAAAGTGCCTGCTGCCCTTAAAGAATAAATTGCCTATGTTACTTTAAAAATGATAAGCTAGTAATATTTCAACAGGGGATGCATGGCAAAATGATAACAGGTTCATAGTTACTAGGTATCTCTGCCAAAAAAGAGGACATTCTCAGGACTGCAGCATCCACCCCTTTTAAACGTACAACACAGTACAGTATCAGCAATCCATCTACATACTGTGAGAGTAGAACCCACAAGCCTTCTGCAGCAAAAGCAAGTATACTACCTGTTGTGCTACAAACAATGCAAGTAGACTTTGCATAAGCAGCACTAAACTTCTCTTTCCCCATAGAACTGTGCAGCAAAAGAAATCAGGAAAAAGTCAAAATGTACTTGGGTTGGGGGGCAATGGCCCAAAACTGGGGACACATTTTAAACATTGCTTGTGTAATCTTAGAAAGTTGCTAGAATAAAATTTTGTGTATAGGAAGACTGAAATTTAAATGGCTGTCACTATTTAGCGAACTCAGTTCTCACTGATTTGCCAGAAAACCACAAATTTTATTTTTATTTAACATTTGTTTACTGGGAAAATCTGAGTTGGAATGAAGCCAATTTTCAGCAGAGGCTCCAGATGTATGTCTTTGTATTGTGGGTGGGAACCAGAGCACTGAGAGAAAACTCACACAAACACAGGGAGGACATGTAGACTCCACACAGAAGGCACTTCAGATAAGAATCAAACCTGAGTACCTCTTGCTGTGAGGCAACAACACTTCCACTGCACCACAAAAACATCTGAATTTTAAGCAGAACAGTCCAAAAGTATGAGCCAAACATTCCAGACATTCTGTGAAAATGTGTACAATTAAGATCTACAACTCCTTCAATCAGAAATTGTAGTATGGTAGAGAAATCAGGTTATTGCTCCTTGTACCTAAGGTACCAGGTTTGAGTAACCCTAACCACCAGGTATAACACTAACACACACACACACACACACACACACACACACACACACACACACACACACACACACACACACACACACACACACACACACACACCTACATATGCAGCAGAAAATGTTCACACACCTATATATGCAGCACCCCCCTATATATACACAACAGAAAACATTTACACACCTATATTTGCAGCACCCCCCCCCCCCATATATACAGCAGAAAAAAAAAGAAAAAAACGCATGCTTGTGGCAGGAAAGAGTTCACACACACTTAATTCAAATGCTCGTGGCAGAAAAATGAAACATTCAGCTAGTGCAATTTTTGTGACAGTATGCTTGTGGCAGGAAAGAGTTCACACACACACTTAAAACTTGTCCTCCTTACCTGGAGCAGCTGGGAAAATGCACACATGGCACATACACTACTGTTACTGCTGCTAGCTGCCCAGAAACAAAGTATAGTACAGTGAACTCCTCGAGCCCTCAGCCAATTCTCACAGCCTGGCAGACTGATGACATCAGCCCATAAAGCCGGAAAAATGTTTTTTAAAAAAGCCAGGAAATTTGGAAATTAAGGGGTGCCACACAAGAATCGTGGCACCCCATTATTTGGACCTCAAAACTGGTAAAAAATGAGAAATTCGGTATGGTTGACAGGCATACACACACACACACACACACACACACACACACACACACACACACACACACACACACACACAGATTCCGATTCCTTACCTACTGCCCCTATTTCAACAAGTAAGATAGACAGACACACACACACACACACACACACACACACACACACACACACACACACACACAGCCATCTTCATTCATTCCCTAATACTCCTACAGATATATACATGTTTCCATATCTTTGCTGAACGTACATGCACTGTGAGTTTATGCCATATTTTGACAGTGATCAGTGCTTCCTCCAAAAGTAGAGATTTACACAGATAAGTATTTTTTTGAATCTCCCAGCAAAGTCATTTCGGTGCTGATAACATTTCTGGAAGAGAGCACAAAGCTAACAAGAATTATCTGCTTCCTTAGATCACCGCATTAGGATGTAGCTCTGCCAGTGAGACCACCCTCTGTGCTGAGGCTCCTGCTAGTGGGAAATCTCCACAGTAGGACAGTCTATAAATCAGAAACCATTACTGCAAGGGGGGAAATAGCTGGGTCTATATTGCAAGCGCAAAAAGTCTTAATAGTGAGATTGTGGTACAGTGAAAATTGTAAAATTTGCCCTTTCCTCACTGTAGTCCGATTTTGCAGTTGGTATATATAATTAGCGGGGGGTGTGAAGGGTGCAGCTCCCCACAAGTGTGGGTTAGATGAATGGCATTTTCAATTTAAAAGCCGTTCACTGAACTGACTTTTTGTGCTTGTAATATAGACCCAAAATAGCTATATTAGGGTAAGCCTTTTTGTACTCCTAACCTAAGTAAGTGCCTTTTATTGTATTACTAGAAAGCTGACCTTAAAATAGTATGTCAAAATCTAAGGATGGAGAGCTATTTATCTTAAAGTAGACAATTAATTGAACCTGCCCGCTCTGGCACAGAAGGGTGAAGCCCTGAGTGTAATACAGACAACCCATGTTTGATTAAAGATACAGGCACTGGTGGGAGTCACCACAGAGAACAGGACTAAGTGACTGTCATTTGCTCACCCATCCCGAGAGGAGGTAGGCATCTGTGACTCACCTATTGCTTGATGCATAGGGGAAGCAATAGATTTTGCAGCTGTGGAGCATGAACATGCTTGACTAAATGCTGTCCTGCAGTGTTAGGCACTTAACAAGCCTAGGGAATAATGATTGTATGAAAGCACACATGGTCTTATGGAGCTCAAAGGAGCTGCTGAAAGGGTTTAGGAGCTCCAGTAGGAGGGTAGGATGGCCACTTGATCAACTGACTATTCTACCCCCTACCATCAGACCCTTGCCTCTCAGAAAGGACAGAAATGGTGAGCTCATCCTGACGAACAATGGGCTGTAGAAAGGATGAGCTCAATCTCTTCTTTGAACAGCAATGCTGTGGAGTTCAACAGCATCACAAGATGTTGCCTATGAGGGACCTAGGGTGATTCAGAATGGAGGGGCTTGGTGAGCTCATCATAAACCAGTCCTAGCCTGTCTTGAGGAGAAAATGGCCTAGATGAGTGGTAATGTGGGAGCCACTGGTGGGTGGTGTGGATGAAGTTAAAAAAATATTAAATGAAACGATCATAAATATCAAAATTTAAAAGATAAATACAGAGGTGTCCCATTTTGTAAACAGAATAATGCTGTAGAAGATAGCCATGTAACACCCAAAGTAGCCCCTTATTTCCCCTGTAATGCCCACCTCTATCATGTATTAATGCTTGCTTATATTCTTTCTTTTCCCCTCACTCCAGAGTAATAAGCCACAAAAATGTATGTGGTTCATATGAAATCAGTAGTAGGTCACTCTTTTACCACTATGGCTCACATCCTGTAGAACTGTCTGTCTTACTGGAAAAGTGAGAAAAGTGACCCCCTCTATATTAGAGAGTCTAAAGGCTGCCTTAAAAATATTCAAGCAGATGATTGAAGAAACATAATACATTTCTGCATACTTATGTGGGTCCATGACTGAATATTTTGTTTTACTTATTTATATTCATGATTCCTTGCAATATGCAGTTGGGCATGGGGAGAAACAAATCAGCAAAATGTATAATCTTATACAGAAGAAGATGCATGCAACAAAGTGATATACCCAGAGGAATATATTCACCACAGAGATAAATTGCAGTGATATGTCACAACAGATGTTTATACACATAGTGCATTAGCCCACTAGGCCACTCAGCTCACACGGCACAAGAAAAGAAATAGCAAAATTCATGGTTATAATTTCTAGAAGACTAACTGTTTAATCAAGGCAAAATACAGCAGGGATGTTATCAATGAATTATAGTTATCGCAGATTCATCAACAGATCAGGTTACTGTGTTTTAAGTATAAAACTGTCACAAGAAAGAAGTTCATTACTTGGCTGCATAGATACCCTAAGGGTCTTACCTGTGGTAAGATGAAACGTAAGATAAATAGTGAATGTTCACAGTCATGGTAAAACCACTCCTAGGTTAGCATTGATCAGGAATATTCAGTTCCACAAAATTGTCCTAAACATTTACAGATACTGTAAAGATTTGAATGCACTGCTTTTAGGCTAACAGTTATTCATAAATTATCATTTTTATATGGACATTTAACAACAGGTAAGATAAGAAGAAAGCCTTTTCAAAATTGTTTGACTATCGCATTTGGCTGTCTATAAACTGGTCGACATCCAACCAAACGTAGATCGGGACATGTAAATGTGGGAAATGTGCCCACTGTCAATAAATAGAGGAGTCCAGATTTTTTTAGACACCCTGAGACAAGAAATCTCTGGGAATTAAAAACTCAAGCTGACTGCAATACAAAAAATGTAATATATTGTGCACATTGCATATGCTGCTTTAAATTCTATATAGGTAAAACAAATAGATGTCTTAGAGAACGCATTATGGACCATATATATTGTACTAATAAGGGTTTAGAATATAGTGCTTTAGCTAAACATTCTTTAAAAGAAGGATTACAACATACATTTTTATTTCAAGTGTTGCAAGTAGTGGATGAAAATGTAAGAATGGGAGATATAGTTAACAAAACAGAAACTTTAGAACTGCAGTGGATCCTACGTTTGGGCTCTCATAGGGGACATGGTTTGAATGACAGTGTCCCATTGAAACTTGTTCTAAAGTCTAGGAGGGTCAATAAGCATAAGAAAGGCTTATAACATTTAAATGTATCTATATTATGTAGTTACATGTTAAATTTTGTAAATTATATATGCATTTGTTTTGAAGTCTAGATGTATATTATGGGTCACATTTACATAAATTAGGCATTGAATTTATATATATAAATATATATCTATATATATTTTTTTTTTAGTAAACATAAGTATTTTGACATATATATTCCTTAAATTTTAAATATATAATGTTATATTTTTTATTTTATTTTAATTAATTTATTATTATATATTTATTGTATATTATTAGCTTTTGTTTGTACAAAATATGAAATATAGGAAAATTCTTTTAGAAGCTATAATGTCATTTGATGTATTATACATTTGATCTTGAGCAGGAATTAGCTACTTTGTCTTTAAATTGTAATTGATTTTTGACTTGTTAGCTTCTGAATGGCTGGTTTGAATTTTGAGCTTCAGAAATGTTATATAAGGATATATGTTAGTTGTTACTCTTGGTCTGATGAAGCAATATTGAACTATTGTGAAAGCGCTTACCGTATTGTTGTCAAGTATTGGAATAAATTCGATTGGTATTTTATCTAACTGCATCCTTTATTTGATCGTGTTTCCTTCATTTGGGATTTTTCTGCATATTTACAAGGTGACTTTTGCTTTTGGATATTTGGTGTAATTATTCCTTAAGTTAAGACAATAGAAAGAATGTGTTCAGACAGCCTCTTGGACACCACTATTTAGATAATTTTAACTTCAAAGGACATTTGAAATGCTTGGCTTAGTTTTCCTTACAGCAGATGGTAATGTTGCAACAATCTTCAAGTTCACATTTTACAGTGTTTTCTTTCATTTAAGAACACAAGCCTGCATTTTACATTTATATATACAAATGATAGAATTATGTATCAAATTCTATTTGACTAGGCTGGCAGCCTTCACCCATCTTCCCCCAATCTTCATATCTCTTCCCCCCTGGAGAACTCAAGCTAGTTTTTCAAGTGACCCTTGAGAAATGCCGCTTGAGAGGGTTAGGTCTATCTGGGTGTACCTCACCCCATTCCCTGTCTTGAGAGCCCATCTGCATTGGAATTGCTACTCCCACTGCAGTGCTGTACTGACATATCATATTCATGCAACCCCAGGCTCCATCTTAGCAACTTGTCATTTTACTGACTGGCTCTGTTTAACCATGTTAGAGGGTTGTGATCTGTCATAACAGTAAATTTCCTTCCATACAGATAAGGCTGAAGTTTTTGCAGTGCCCACACCACGGCTAGACATTCCTTTTCTACAGCTGCATAGCATTCCTCCCTGGGTTGGAGCCTACAACTGAGATAAACCACTGGGTGCTCTTATCCCTCTGAAGAAATCTGGCTAAGTACAGCCCCCACCCCATGGTTCGAAGCATCCTCTTGCACATACAATTCTTTGCTGTAATCTGGACTGGCTAACACAGGGGGTCCTCCCAAAGCTTCCTTAAGCTTCTGAAATGCCTGCTCACATGCTGGGGTCCACACTACCTTATCTGGCCAGTTCTTCCGTGTTAGGTCTGTGAGGGGAGCAGCTATGGTACTATAACTAGGGATGAACTTTCTGTAGTATCCTGCTGTCCCTAAGAATGCCCTCACCTGCTTTTTGGTAACAGGTGCAGGCCATGCCTGAATAGCTTCCACTTTGGCAGGTTCTGGCCTTATCATACCTCTCTCCAAACTATGTCCTAGGTTGGAGACGTCTGCCATACCCACCTGAAATTTACTCGGCTTAATGGTCAACCTTGCCCTCTGTGGTCTGCTCAGCATCTCCCTGACATGTCGAAGGTGCTCTTGCCAGGAATGGTTGTAGATGGCAATATCATCTAGGTAAGCAAGGGCAAACCCTCCTGCTCCTGCTAGGATATGATCTACCAGCCTCTGGAAAGTCGCTGGGGCATTCTTCATCCCAAAGGGCATCTTTGTGAACTCATACAAGCCAAAAGGAGTCACAAAGGCTGACTTCTCTCTAGCACTAAGAGTCAAGGGCACCTGCCAGTAACCCTTGGTAAGATCAGTGGTTGTAAGATACTTAGCCCCACACAGCTGTTCTAGGTCCTCATCTGTCCTAGACATGGGGTAAGCATCTGACTCTGTGGGACTATTTAATTTCCTGTAATCCACACAGAACCTGGTGCTGCCATCCTTCTTTTGCACCAATACTACTGGCAAGGCCCAGGGACAGTTGGACTCTTGAATCACCCCTAGTTCCAACATCTCCTGTACCTCCTCCCTCAGTCTGTTTGACACTCTCAGGCACCCTATAAGGGGCCTGCCTAATAGGCCTCTGGAGTCCTGTATCCACCTGGTGCTGCACCAGGTGGGTACACCCTGTTTTCCCAGTGAACATATCTCCAAATTCCTGCAACACTGCTCAGATTTCTTGAACCTGGGTAGGAGATAGATGCTGGGATATTGCTACCCCTTCCACTGAGATGTCAGCCCAAGCCTCACTGAGGAGATCAGTCCCCAGATCTCCATCAGACTCCTCCTGCAATCCACTACAAATGCTCAGCACAAGGGCCTCCCTATCATGGTAAGGTTTCATCATGTTAACATGGTACAATATGTGTCCCTGCTGTCTGCCTAGCACTTCCACCATGTAATTAACATCACTTACCTTTCTTACCTCTTTGTAGGATCTCTCCCAAGCTGCTTGTAAGCTTGTTGTGTCTGACAGGAATGAGAACCATTACCTGCTGCCCCACAGCATACTCTCTAGCTCGAGCATTCCTGTCATACCATACCTTTTTCTGTTGTTGGGCTTCTGCCAGGTTCTACTGGGCCAAGCCCATGAGTTCCCTGATCCTTGTCCTGAGGGTTAGAACATATGCCACAACAGACTCCTTGTGAGACTCACACTCACCTTCCCACTCATCTCGAATTAAATCTAGAGGTCCCCTCACCCTATGCCCATATAGCAACTCAAAGGGTGAAAAACCTGTGGATTCCTGGGGAACCTCTCTGTAAGAAAACAACAGATGGGGAAAATATTTGTCCCACTCCCTCTTAAACTGATCTGCAAATGCCCGTAGCATGGACTTGATTGTAGAGTTTAAGCTCTCAACAAAACCATTAGTCTGGGGGTGGTAGGGGGTGGTCTTCATGTGCTTCACCCCACAGGACTTCCACAGACAAGCCAGCAGGTCTGATATGAAAATGGCATCTCAGTCAGTCAGTATTTCATTTGGGAAACCTACCCTGCTGAAAATCTCTAACAAAGCATTTGCTACCTTTTCTGCCTCAATGGAGGACAAAGCCACTGCCTCAGGGTATCGTGTAGCATAATCCACTACCACTAGGATATAATTTTTCCCTGTGGAACTTGGGGTACTCGGAGAACCCACAATATCCATAGCTACCCTCTGAAATGACTCCTCAATTACATGCAAAGGCATCAAAGGAGCTCTCACCTTGTCTCCTGCCTTACCTACCTTTTGGCACTGCTCACAGGTCCTACAGTACCCTGTTACAACTCTGGAAATTCCAGGCTAATAAAAGTTCTGCATAATATGCCTCTTTGTATGTTTTATGCTCATATGATCTTCAAAGGGAATATCATGGGCTATGGCTAGATGTGCCAGATGGTAAGCTCTAAGCACTACCAATTGCTTTAGTCTCTCACCTTCTAGCCCTCCCTCAGGGGTCCACTCTCTGTATAGTAACCCTTTGTCCCAGTATACAGATTCCACCTTCCCTTGAGAATCAGGTCCCTCCCTAGCTAACTGCCTCAGGCCTTGCAGTGTAGGGTCTGAGAGCTGAGCCTGTCTCAGCTCTTTCCTTGTAACCCTTCCCAGCTCCCCTTCCACTAGAAATCTGGCATCCTCTGACAGTGGTGCCTCACTGTCAGCCTGGGTACTACTACTCACTTCAACCAAGGGACCATCAGTACCCACAAGCAGCTGTGGCTCACCTTCAGTCTCACTGCTACAGAATAGCTCCCGCCCTGAAGTAATCACCTCAGCAGTCCTGGCTGCAAGTATTAAGTCTGTCTGGGTCTCCCCCAGGCTACCAGACCCACATGCTTGTCTCCTAGCCTCACTGCATATAACTGCATAAGTACATGGTACTGCCTCATCCAAATCCTTCCCTCTCAGGACATCAGCAGGATGGTAGTTCCATACTCCTGTTGTCACAAGATAACCTACTATTGGCATTTTGTCTTTCCCACTTACTGGCTCTCTCACCTTTGGTTCCCCACCTTGCCTCCGTGGACACCTGTATGCCACATGGCCCCACTGGTTGCATTCAGAACATTTAACCCTAGCTCCTGAATGTGTACCTGGACTAGTTGCTTCCCCTGCTACTGGCAGATTCTGTTAGGGTAGTCTGTGCTGCTCACCATGGGTTCATTTAGACCCATGAGCAGTACTGGGGGGTCCCCTTTCTGTGCAGGGCTGCCCTGCTAGCCAGGTATAGGTCTCCCTTTTTCCCCAACTCATCTGAAGTAGCACATTGTCTATCAGCTAACCAGATCCTCATGTCCTCAGGCAAAGTGCTAAGGGCTTGTTCCCTTACCAAAGTGTCTGCCAGCCCTTTAAAAGTGGTGACCTGACATCCACTCACACAGCTATGAAAATAAGTGTGCAGTTCAGCAACATATTCACATACATTTTCATCCGTCTTGCATCTATGCTCACAAAACTTTTTCACATACATTTCAGGTGTTGGCTTAAAACATTCTAACAGACATTTTTTACAGCAGTATAATCAAAACAGACAGAGTCAGGCATTTGTGATATACAAGTTACAGCTTTCCCATGGAGTAAGGGGATCAGGAACCATACCCAGAGCCTTTGGTCAACACTATACTGTTTGCCTACCCTTTCAAACATGTGAATGAAGCTATCAAAATTATCCCCCTCATTAAATTGCAGAAGGAATTTACTGACCTGTTGTGCTTCTGGGTCCAGTTACTCCCTTCCCCATTACCTCTATCACTCTGGTGAAGAGTCAGCATTTCCCTCTCATGCTTCCTCTGATGCTTCTTTTCTTCGGCTTCTATCTCCAAATGCCTGGCCTCCAACTCAAGTCTCTTTAGCTCCAGCTGGATTTTTAAGTCCACTGCAGAAAGGTTGAGCTGTCCATTCTCTAAGGATATTGTATCTCCACTGCCATTCTGAGTGTCCTCCTGGATGCTGTTTTCTGATGCAGCTGTAACCAAGGCTGCAATCAGGTCTGCCTTAGTCAGGTTTCCATGGGCCAGTACCCTAGCCTGGCACATCTCCACCAGCTGGCTCCTTGTCAGCTTTCCATACTCCTCTGCTGCCATGCTGCCTGCTCACCCTGACTAAGCTAACAAAAGAAATAAAACAATTGTGATCTGAACACTGAGTATACACTGCATGGCTGATTTAGAGTTCAAAACACTTTTAGAGATCACTGTACATAATCTACAGGATTTACTCTACCCACACCACTGCAAATCACAAGTGAGGATATCTTATCTCAACCACTGTGAACCACAAATGTGAGGATATCTTATCCCACCATTGCCACCAGAAATGTGAGACTGTGCCCTGGCCCAGCAATCAAGCAGCCTCAATCCTCACCGCTAACACCAGGGAGGGTGTCTCATATAAGAGGAATGAATAACAAATACACACAGTAAAGTACAATTCCCTTAAGTGCACACAGAGATCACAGTCAGCCTGGGGCTGGTTACTCCCTTGCTCTCCAAGTCCCCAATAAGACTCCCCACTGGCTCAGCTATAGGGTCCAGATTTCAACCTAGCTGGCAAGCTAGCTTCCAGTACACTCTCTGTCCCGTCAGTGCTTTGTGTCTCTGCCCAGGTAGCTGACACACCACCCACACTTTGAGATAAGTATTTATACAACTTCACAGACACTCCTGGGAAAGGCTAACACAGATTCTCCAGCTGTGCCCCTTTACCCAGACTATACTGTAGTAATTTTTGCCACCACTAGCTAATACTTATCAGCTACCCAAAGGCCCTTAAAAGGGTGTCCAATTATTATTGTGCGATATTATTATCCAATTGGTAATGTGACTATTCAGTCTAAGGCTTATTACAGTGGCTTATTACAATAAACTCTATAAATATGCAATGTACTCTAGAGCTTACTTATCTCTACACAAACCAGCCACAGGTAAAAGGTTTTAAAAATATTTAATAATAAATAATTAAAAACACAAGACAATACTACTAGCACCACAGTGATATCTAAGAGTTCAGAGATCACACAGAAACTTAAAAACAATACAGTAGGAAATTTCTGATATAACAGAAAAACAATTGTCTAACTTTCTTCTAAGTTCCTAGATATTACTACAAGAAAACATACTTCTAAGACACTACTTACATAAGACAACAGACAGAGTGCTGATAAGTGGGATATCAAGATCAAAATGCTCACATTCTCTGTCTGAACAATAGTTTTTAAACTCGCTAACAAACATCTTTGCTAGGCCCTCCCAAATTACTTCATTTTGACACTTAAGTTTTCCAATGCACATTACATAATTTTGATACTTAGTCTGGAGTTCCCAGGCCAACAAACTGCATTATTTAGCAATCTAACACCTGCTCAGGAAACTAAATCAATAAAAGACATTTTACATGTACACTCTAGCAATTATTCCTTAAGTTAAGATAATAGAAAGAATGCGTTCAGCCAGCCACTTTGACACCCTTATTTAGATAATTTTAACTTCAAAGGACATTTGAAATGCTTGGCTTAGTTTTCCTTACAGCAGATGGCATGTTGCAACAATCTTGAAGTTTACATTTTACAGTATTTTCTTTCATTTAAGAACACAAGCCTGCATTTTACATTTATATATACAAATGATAGAATTATGTATCAAATTCTATTTGATTAAGCTAGCAGTCTTCGCCCATCTTCCCCCTATCTTCACAGTACTGCTGAATGATTTCTGCCATTTATGTTTTGTCAGCTGTAGCTCCCCTATCCATATCTGTTCTGAAACACTACTGCTCACGTTATGCATTTAAACAACAAGAAGTGAGTGTGGTCATTTTTTTTCTTCTGTAAATACTGAGTAAGAGCGGTTTGCACAATTAACTATCAACAGACTTACTCTCATGAGGAAAAGAAGTCATCCAGTAATGTCACATTGCATTTTCTTTGGACCATCTCTCTTGTCACTGATGTTAGTGAAAATAGTTATGGTAAAGAAGCAGGTGCAATAATAATGGTTACTATACATCCAGACCGAATTACTTTTTCCAGGCCATGAGCAGGAGCTAACAGTCTTCAAGACAGTATTCCAGAACGAAGAATCAAGCTTGGAATTTCTTCTGGTCCACTTTGTGTTTCAGCCACACACAAAAATTCTGTATGATCAACAAACCATATTGTTAAGAAATTACCACAGAGATCAGGTAAAAAATGTAAAAGCAAGCTCAAAAGAAGTGGCCTATGAACTGATCCTCATAAAACTCCTTTACCACAATTTTTACAGTGTAGCACATTAATTTATCTTCTTACCTTGGTAAGTTCTGTCTGTTAGGTAACTTGAACCAATTAAGGCTGTTATTATGCATACCTAGAGCAAATAACCTCCCCCCAAGACCTGTCTGCCAAATTGCACTGAATACATATGACAGGTCCTATAATATGCGGGATATGACCTGACAATTTGTAAGTGCATTCCTTACACAGACAGATACAGACAGAGGTGCTGTATCCAGTGAAAAGTCCTTTCTGAAACCATGTAAAGACTTGAGCACTAAGTTAATTTCTTCACTGTGGCTAGTAAACTGTTGATGGATTAATTGTTCCATGATCTTAGATGCAGTATTTAAAACTGCAATAGACATACAATTACTTTACATTACTGGTGGAACCATTTTATGCAAAAGCAACGTATGTCTTCTTTAGATATAATGGGTGCCAAGCTTTCAGGCATGGTCTTGTGTCCCACCTTGCTCAGGGTATTAAGAATTGCAATGTGGTTTTCATAAATTTGGATGGAATGGAGTCAGACCCCTCAAATTACTTCTATTCGTCAGAGATGAGGATCATCTGGTGTACTGTGATGGTCACGGTAGACTAGTGGATAGCAGTTACTTTCACAGAAGGACTTGTCAAAGCAATTTTGATCATCAGTCTCTTTTTCAGAATTTACTAAAAAATAAAAAAATAACAAAGAATGCATAGCAGGGATACAGTAGTTTGTTTATAACATTCAACAAGGTTTTGAAGAAATGAGGTTTATTGCTTTCCATAAAAGTAGCCAGTTTATGCTTTTAGTTCTTTTTTTTTTTTGTACTTATTTCTAAAACGTCTGTACATATGAAAAGAAACCCACATCTGTTTTATATGTATCTATTTCATCACCTTTAGTCATTAATGATTTTAGTTAGCAAGATATCCGGGATGAGAGCTACTATTAATTCTGAAGAATTTTCTGGGTGCCTTACTATCTAATATTCCTATACTATATCCCTTGAAGGTAGTGTAAGAAAGCAAAATGCTTTAAAAATAGATCCCCTATGCAGTAAGCTGGAGAGTAAACTGGCTAAAAAATAGAACCCATACAGTTTGAGTGGCAGCAGTCACCACATAAGATAGTATAACGGGAACCAGTGGTGACACATCAGGGCCTAGTGATGTGAAATCCCATTCTTAGCATTTATTTTTCTGGTTTCTAGGTGAGGAAGCAGGACCTCTGGCTAACCAAGTCTGCAGATGACTGGAACCTGGGAGTTATAATTAAGCCCAACCATGACCTCTGGCTAACCATGTCTGCAGATGACTGCAAAACTGGGAGTTATCCACAAGCACACGCACTCACACATACACTCACACACACCCACACAAACATTTTGTACT
Organism: Protopterus annectens; assembly: GCF_019279795.1. NCBI lineage: Eukaryota > Metazoa > Chordata > Ceratodontiformes > Protopteridae > Protopterus > Protopterus annectens. The sequence goes on along the minus strand of NC_056741.1, from coordinate 859,573,774 downwards.
GAGAATGGGCTCAAATTAAAAATGCAGAAAGTGCAATGCTGTCATATTTGGCAGAGAGATCCTCCTGTCACTGTGCAGTATAAATTATTCCCGTTGTGTTACTCATCATGTGACAATGTTAGTCAGAAAGGTTTTCTACTTAGCTCACCTAAATGTCAAGGGAATAGTACCCATATTTATAGAGGCCATTGTTCGCTTATATTCAGAACCGATTAGGCCAGTGACGGAGTACAATGTGCACTTTGGGATATACCTCACTAGATATATCAAACAACTAGAAAGTCCCCAGGAATTCCTTATGAAGAAGACAATAGGCTCAAAAATGCTGAGCTACCAAGAGAAGCTAGAAGCACTATTCCTAGACTCTTGAGAGGAAAGTCATGCCTTGCTTACATGCCATTAGAGAGCCAGTCTTGTACCTCCTGTTTCTCCACAAGTCTAATAGCTTCATAAATACCAGAACAAAAGACCTAAATCATCATCAGCAGATACATAACATGTGATAGAGAGATTCATCATATAGTGCCTGTCCCACCTCTGGAACAGACTACATCTGCATAGTCAGCAGTCCAATACACTATCATTCTTTAAATAGAACCTGAACAATTGCATACATAAACAGAATTTACACCAGGATTGACTGGCCTAACCCTCCTGAAAAAAATAAGGAATACAGTCTAACGGTGGGTACTGCTAAGATGCAAGTGGTCAACAGACTCAATTGCCTTGAAATTCCTATGGCTCCTATGAGTCTTGCATCATATTTATGACGTCATTCAGATTCAAATTTAACGATGGAAGATAACTAGTAGGATGCCAATTATTGTTAGTTTGTCCTAATATGTTGTACCGCAATACACATTTTTATGCTTGCCACCCTGAGATCACTGTAAATCGAGTGGTTTTACTCTTGCTGTGAATACCAAAGATTGCTTGGTGAACATTAATCGAGTCAGTAAGTATACCAATAGGTCTGATTAGAGGGGTGGGGTGGGGTGGTAGTACCCTTCCTAGTATACATTCCCTGTCCTTTCATTGGTCACTCCTACTAAGTATACTTATCAACTGGCTGAAATCATGTGGCAGTATAGAGTCCTGAGCAGAGGTGTGTATGAATCTAGCCCCATCTATAGTGAGATTACCCATACAAATTGTTTCATGATTCACCAAAACAAACTGATTGTGAAGGCCTCAGGCGCTCATGGTAACTACTCTAATTATCATAAAGGGAACAAATGAGCTATACTTTGGTGAACATGGCTACTAATCTTACACCCTTGTGGTCCTCTCATCTAAGAACATTTTGTATTGCTGCAGTCACCAGGTCTTAACCAAGAGTTTTGCTATTCATAATATAGCTGGTTATTATATCTCAAAGATGATTGCATTTGCTTTGCATTCTTGTAGACACTGTATGCATTATCCATGATAATCCTAAATCCTTTTTTTCAGCACCCAGTGCATTTTTAATGGTGGAGCACAATCCTTTAATGGAACTCAGTTGGCAGGATATAAGATAACCCTATGTTTGCAATAGCTTTTATAACCATGTTTCTTTGCATTCTTTGAAGTTGTCTAGCCCATATTTGATAACTTATAGCACTCACTGTGATCACCTTTGGGCTCTTATTTAATCTGAAACAGTGACAGAGGCATGACACCTTGCAGGATGGTTTATGAAGTTTGTCTACAATCAGTTTATTGATTTATTTGTTTATTTAACATTTGTTGACTGGAAAAGTCTGACTAAGACAGAGCCTATTTTCAATGGAGGCCTGGGGAAAAATGCTCCAGATGCATATCTTTGGAATGTGGGAGGAAACCTACACAAATGCAGGGAGGACATGCAGAATCCACACAGAAGACACCCCAGCTGGGAATCGAACTGGAGAACCTCTTGCTGTGAGGTGACAACAATAACAACTGCACCACCCACTTGAGATTAGTCAAGCAATAAATTGATACTCATTTCATCAATATCATACCATTCGTAAATGGTGCTTAGGTTATTTATTTATTGCTACTGTTGACCAGGAAAGTCTGACTCTTTGGAAAACCTCTAGAAACAGAATGCTTTTTTCCCACAGGAAATCATTGCTAGTGTGTTCCTTAAGTGTGGACTGTCAATGATTCACTTCTTTAGGGAGATTTCTCCCTCCTTCAAGTTAGTGTGACTGCTGAGTCAGGGTTTTGCAGCTCTCTCCCCTGCAAAAAACAAGGCAAAACAAGAATTTTGCCCTTTTGCATTTTGGCATTTTTTGTTCTTTTAGAACATCACCTTTCAGGAAGTCAACATTTTTATTTTTTATTAGAAATGCTGTAATGCTGTGAAGGAGGTATAAACAAATTGTTGTGCAAAACTGTATTTAAGTAAGTAGTGCTGTGGGGTGCAGAGAAGATTGTTTCCATGAAGAAGCAGTGTTTTATAACAGTTGTTGCCTATTGATTTTCAGTAGTCATTGTCAGAGGGTATGTTGTTTTATCAGACCCTGTAAAATATGTGATGTATATATGGTGATACTGTGTGGACTTATTTTTTTTTTTTTAAGAAATCTAGGCTAAACATGTCATTCAAGTGTTTACCACTGTATTTTAGACTTTGTAGAAGAAAACACCAACAGATTGACAGATAAGTCAAATGTGGGGTTTTTTTTCCACTGAGAAACAAATTTAACATAGCTGTTCTGTTAAAATAATACTTAGTTTTCACACAAAAGGCAGATTAGCAAACAATGCAACAAAATATTCTTGAATTTATTTCACTTGCTTTTGCTTTTGTACAGTTAATTTTCAAAGAGACCCTCCTCAGGTTCAAATAACAGTCTCCAAAAGTCAAAATAATAGTTCATATAGGAGATCTCAAAAGTGCAATCTCTGTTTTGTTTAAAACATTTGTTTGACTATCATAAGTGATTTTAGTAAATAGCAGGTAAGCTTTGTAGACAGAAGTAGATTTCCCAGTCTACACAATTCATTGCTTCTCAGGATCAAGACTTTTTCTGCACTCTTATGACAGCCCCATCCTGTTTCTCTTCCAACTTCTGTCTCTTGGTACAACTCTTCTCTTTCCATCTGTCTTTCAGATAAGCTTCCCAAGCTATTTTTGTAACAACAGGGCCTTTGTCTACTGTTAAAATTAGCTCTCCCTTAGCTCCAACATTGTCTTAGGCTGTCTGTAGGGAGACTTTCACCTCCTATCCCCCTTTTCTTTTTCCTTCAGGCCTTAGCCTGTGACTGACAATGTCTTGTGAGAGCTTCTCTGGTGAGTTCATTGAAGTTTGATAAACCCTTTGGTGCCATTTTGTACCTAATTAAAAAGAAGAGTGGTGTGCTTTTCCTCACTAGGGGATAGTTTCTCTCCTCTCTAAATCAGTATGCACACTTACAGGGGCATTATTTGACAGGGAGATATGTCACAAACCTTAGGTTTACAGTATTGCTGTTCTGCTGACACCCACCTTGACTAACAAAAGATTTTTGTGGTAGTGGGGCGCCTTTTAGCTGTTCATAATTTCCACCCCTGTATCTTTCTCAGTAGGAACTATTCATTTCCTTCCACAACAGAGATCATTCTGTCTTTAATTTCCAAATGTTTTGTTCCATTTCTTAATTATGAAGTTCTTAGAGTCAACAAAACTCTTCCTGTCATCTCCCCTACCTTCGTCTTTTCAGTATGAACTGCTATTCATGCTTTGATAAATCCACTCTTAAGCTAGCATTTTCTGACTCCATCATATAATTGTCCCCTGTCCTGAAGTGTCATTTGGTCTTTGTCTTCCTGTAGTAATTTGTAATATGGTCTCTGCTACCTCTAATCTGCTTCACTGAAGGAGGGAACCAGTCACACATCCTTTTTAAAAAATATTGTTTCATCATCCCCTTTTTCCACAAACTATATGATTTTTTTAACTGTATGTTTTTTGAACCTTCATGTGCCCACAATATTCTTTTGCTTCACTATCTTTTTACATGCTTTGTATTTTGCATACAGTTTATTTTATATGCATCAGTTCTTGATTTACCAGTTTCCATTTAGTTTCTTTATTCTTCTGCTTTGCCATTTGAGCCAAAGCACCTGCAAGAATCCTGTTTGGTTTTCTCATTAGTTTATTCATAACAGACTTTAAAGCTCTGAATCGCAGATTCTTTTTAAACAGATGTCATTCTTCTTAGCTGCTACCATAAGCCTTGGATCTCACTTATGTTCACAGTTAACACTTGTTTCAGTCTACCTTTCAGTTTTACCATATTCTTTTATTTTTTCCATTGAAATATTCAGTTTCTCTATTGTTTAGTTATTTCTCTGACTTGAATTTGCAGTCATTAGACTTAATTTGCATTTTAGTTATTGTATGTTATTCACTTGCACTTTTCATTGTTGTTTTTCATTTGCATTTTTTAATTCAATTGCTTCATTGTTTGTATTGTTAATTTTTTTTATTTCATTCGAGTTATTTTTTCCCATTTGCAGTTGTAGTTCTTGCATTTCTGCTCCATTCCTACCAATGATCTGAAATGCAGTGTTTACCTGTGTTTTGAGATTTCTAACAAACTTTTCCTGCAGGTCTTCATGTAGGGCTTCACACTCCCTTTTTCTTTTAAGGGGTGGTGTTTCAGATTTACACCAAGTGGCATTATTTATTATAACTCACCTGATTCTGCAACCTCAGAAATGCTTTATAAAGTTTGTCCACACCTATTGTAAAAATAAATGAAACATCTCTTCACAACTTGTAATTCCCATTTTCTAACACAGAGCTATTGCATACTCTGTCTTTACCAACTGCAAATCATTGCTTATCTGTGACCATTTCTTGAAGCCCACACCTTCACGTTATTTATGCTCAGCACACTTTAAAGCAACATACTCTCCAGTGACCTCTGGTTTTCACTTTATGTTAGAGTTTCATTTTGTTCAGACACACTTGTGTCATTTTATTGAAATCAGTCATTTGTTCTTGTATACAACCAATATATACTGCTCAAGAACCTTTAACCACGTGTGCTTTATGTTTCATTACCACGGTTTGTTCAGCAAACTCAGAAAAGCTGTCAGCCAGAGTATCCATTTTTCTGTCAGTTTAACTTAACAGCTTTTAGATGCTAAAAATCAGCCACTTTTTTCACTTTCTAGAAAAACAGACCTTTCTATTTCTGCCAGTTTAGTTTTTGTGATACTCTGTTTCATGTCTGTTTAAAAAAAGACTCTATTTTTTTTGCCTTTTCACTGTACTACAAAAAGTACCATCTAGTCATGAATTTTACTTCTCTCTTTTCAGTTACAATGGCTTTTGTGACCTTTTGCCCCCTGCCTGACCTCCTCCTTTTAACACTATGACATCAAGATCAGTTTATAATCTCTGAACCAAAAGATTGATTGAGTCAGCCTTCTTACCACTCTCAATGCTGGTATTACCATTTCCTTACCACTTTCAGTGCTGGTATTACACTTCACACACATTCTTCCTATCACATTGCACAGCAATAGCAACTCAGAGCAGTACATTGATATTCTGTTGCAAGTTACACATATTTTGCTGCAAAGCCCTACTGATCTTCTCCTGAGAATCAATAATATTGTTTAGAAACCCTCTCATTGGTACCAAGCTCATTTTTGCCTCATATGACAACAGTATTAATTTCAGCACAAACCTTGTTCTTTTTAGGACAAGAAGTTTGCAAATTCACAACGAATTTCACTAGACTTTTAGCACACAAGTTTCACAACACAAGCAATTTTTACATTCAAATGCACCAGGTATAAAAATGGTTTTCTTTCTTATCCTACAGGATAACAGGAAGTTATCCCTCAGGAGCTAAAGGATGCCACCATCATCCATCTCTACAAGAGAAAGGGAAACAGGTAGTCTTGTGACAATCACAGAGGAATTTCTCTCCTGGTCATTGCTGGCAAAATCCTTGCCAGAATCCTCTTCAACCGCCTCATTCAACACATGAAAGATGAACACCTGCCAGAGAGTCAGTGCGGCTTTAGAGAGGGCTGAGGGACAGTGGACATAATATGTGCAGCATGTCAAGTTCAGGAGAAGTGCCAGGATTAAAACAGGGACCTTTACACAATGTTTGTGGACCTGAACAAAGCCTTTGACCCAGTCAGTCATGAGGGGCTATGGCAGATCATGGAGAAGTCTGGCTGCCCAGGCAAATTCATCAGTATGCTGTGCCAGTTCCATGGCAGCATGCTTGCTCGAGTACTGGACAATGGCAACTCTTCTAATGCCTTCCCATTCACCAACAGAGCCAGGCAAGCCTGTGTACTGGCACCCATGCTGTTCAGAATGATATTCTCGGCCCATGCTGTCAGATGGCTTCTTCAATGATGAAGATAACCAGCATCAAGATCAGATACAGGACTGATGGCAGGCTCTTCAACCTGCGGAGGCTACAGGCTAAGACCAAGGTTGAAGAGGACTTTGTGCACAATTTCCTGTTTGCAGATGACTGCGCACTCAGTGCTGCCACAGAGGGTCAGATGCAGCAGAGTATGAGCTTTTCCACTGCCTGCAGAAACTTCGGCCTCACAGTTAATACCAAGAAGACTGAGGTTTTGCATCAGCCTGCACCACAGAAGATGTATGCAGAACCAACTATCACTGCTGAAGGTGAGATCCTGAAGACTACTAACAAGTTTACATACCTCGGCAGCACACTCTCCAGATTTGTGAACATTGACAATGAGGTAGACACATGCATCACCAAAGCAAGCTCCACATTTGGATGGCTGCGGGAGTCAGTGTGGAGAGGAGAGGTGTCAAACTGTCCACAAAGCTGAAGGTGTACAAGGCAGTCATACTGCCCACACTACTTTATGCCTGTGAGACATGGACTGAGTATTAGCGTTATGCCAAAAAGCTGAATCGCTTCCATATGAACTGCTTAAGAAGGCTGCTGAAAATTACCTGGCAGGACAAAGTTCCAGACACAGTTGTCCTCTCTCAAGCTGGACTGCCAAGTATCTACACCCTGCTGAGGAGAGCCCAGGTCAGGTGGGCAGGCCACCTTGCACATATGCCAGGCACATGCCTGCCCAAGAGACTGTTTTATGGTGAACTTGCAGGAGGCAAATGCACATAAGGTGGGCAGAAAAAGTGCTTCAAGGACATGCTGAAAGTCTCTCTGAAGAGGTTTGGCATTGACCCGGACTCCTGAGAAACCCTAGTGCAAGACCGCCCCACCTGGCGAAGCTGCATCAGCAAAGGTGCTACTTCCTATGAGCAGAGCAGGACTGCAGAGACACAGAGGAAGTGTGAGATGCATAAATCCACAGCCAACTCTTTGCCAACCAACCTAACTGACTACTTGTGCCCAACATGTGGCAGAGCTTTCTCAGCTCGCATCGGATTGATCAGCCACAGCTGGACACACTGTACTCAGTCAACCTGCTCGACAAGATATTCTTGGTCATCACTGACAACGACGGATGAACAACAACACAGTTGTTTTATAATAGTGAACTCCTTTTCACCTAAACAGGTTTTAAGCTTGTCCTACTGTTTACAGAATGTGGTAGCAAATTATTCCTGGTATACACAAAGTTTCTTGAAGACTGCCCTTTTATCTTATAGTAATATATCAGTGTACTTCAAAATACCACAACAGACAAGACATGGTTTGCAAATGTTCAATTTCCTTCACAATACTTAAGGAAAATTCATTTAAAACATTACACTTCCTTACAATATACAGGCTGAAGATGCTTATCTTATTGTACCTTTCATAATCCATTAGCAAAAGCAATTTTGAAACATTACTTTGTGAACCATTCATAGAGAAAATCAGTTGTTAGTTTACTAGTCTTTTAAAGAATTCTAAAATATTAGTCAAAGTGCATTCAAACACAAATCATATATGCAACATACAAAATATATAAGATTGCAGGAAGACAATCAAGAGAACAACTATATACAGAAGTACAGAATTATATAACCTGTATATGTAGATAATCTGAAAGCAAATGAGTATGCTCTGCTGGCAGTAGTACATGAAGGAAATGCGCGGAGTGAGACAAAGACTGGAGAAAGTAAGGGGGGAGTAGGGGTAATCAAGCAGAAGAGAAGTGAGAATAGTGGTGAGGTAAATTATCCCGGTAAGGATGAGCAGAGATGAATGAAAACTATTGAAATACATGGCACATACCTGTCTTGTTTATATATATATTTTTTTGTCAAATGAGTAATCATATGATGGGCATAAACATAGTTAAGAACTAATTGTAATATTTTTATGAGAAGAAAGCTCTTCTGCTTAACTAATGTGCATGCTTTCTTTTGAAGGTATGTTATCGATATTTTTTCAAGCATTTAGAGTCATCAATGGGACTCATCTTGTTCTGAAAAATAGAATTACTTAAGTCAGACAAAGGTGAGCACTGTGTTTTGAAAATAATGTCATCCAAAAAGAAAATTAACCAAAAAGTTGATTTTCAAAGCACGGTGCTTACATTTTTCTGATTTAAATACTTCTGATTCTGCAGTGCACCTTTTAATTACACTATTTGTTCCCTCTTGTGATGTGCAAATAAAGATAATTTACATTAGATGCATGTTGAATACTGTCCTGTATTTGTAAAGAGCATTGCAATGATACCACAGGTCAACCAGACAGTAGAGGGACCACTGGTAAAATAAATGATCTGTGCTTTTACCTGTCCCATCAGGTCAGCACATTTCTAATCCTTCACAGCATTTTGCTTCCTCAGGTCATGTGATTGCTGTTGTTCCATGGGTTACATTCACAGACAGGCATATTAGTAAACTGTGTAGTGAATTATTTTATGGATATACTTAGCCATTCTGTATTAGATTTTATTGTGGAATTCTTCTTACTGAATTATGCTCCAGTAATTCATAGCTTCTCTAGTATGTGTTTCCCCTCTTTTAGGAATGTTCTCTTGTGACCTTCATTTACTATAAATAATAGACAATACTGACAACTTTCACATCCTTGGATGATTTGGTCATATTTCTGTCATGCAAATGTGCACTTTCTGAAATACCATTGATGTTGTACTATCTTGTTTTCTAGTTGGTATTTTGATAAATTTGTCAGTATGCTTTCCTGTCATTTTTTTCTTCAAGTCCTTCTAGTAAGTACCATCTTCATTATGTTTCTTTTCTCTCTTATTCACGTGTAAACCGAAAACTATCTGGTCCTAACAACTGCTTATTTACATCGTTTTGTTAGCCATTTTAAGAAGAGTTTTAGTTCACAACTTTAAGTTTTTGCACAAGAGGCTTCCTGATCCTATCATAAGTTAATTTGTCTTCGGAATAAATACAATTGATTTACTTGATTATTTGCTTGGGGTCGAGTCCTAATTATACTCACTCAATACCCACCTACTGCATAGTGATTTGCACCTACATTTGTTTAAAATATCATCATTTCCTGTTCCCCATGCACACAACTGCATATGATCATTGAAATATATCCAAATGAATGATTCCCTGTAGAACTGTTAAAACCAAAACACTTTTTAAACTTTCCAAAACACAATGCTACCACAGTGATACAACATAAATAAACAAAAAAGCATAATGAGAACTACTTAACCTCTACCATTATACACATTTTACATATGGACTCAACTTTATATCACATAGAATAATATTATGCGCCTCTGTGTTGTAATTGATAGCTAGTATAAATGTTAACATTAGTATGAAACGATGTGGTCATTACTCATGCATCAAGAATTACCGTTACTTCTACCCTATTAATATCTAGCATATGGACAATGCTTCTGCAAATTAGAGTTTAGCTTAAACTATTAGTCTAGACTATAAGTCTAGAAGTCTCACTCATGCATCTCAACATTACAGCTGTTTTATTAATAAGTGCTACTCACTCACCACATACTACTGCTCTGTCCACTAAAATATAAATAATTATTTCAGTACCTGCAACATAATGTAACATACGACTGTCGGTATACCTTACATTACACCTAATTATCATTCTTTTCAAAAACTTCAGTTATTTTCATTCATCCAACATGATATCATTTCTTTATGAAGGAACACATTTCCAAAAGTCAGTAAATGATATATTGAAAAAGCAGAACTAAAGCTTTTCTAGCAATATGATGATAACCACATGGACCTGAAACAGATGAGACCCAATCCTATTCTTTTAAATCCCACTGTCACAGTATGGGAAAATAATTTATTACCATTGTACATGTGAAATATCAAATTATCTGCAGTAAAATAACCAGTATTTTACATAATATCATCATAGGTAGTGACATACTGGGATATGCTGAGATATATGACCCAGCTGTGAATACTGTGCCCTGTAAGTGCCATGGTAAAAAATCGTTAAGCATTTGTTTCACTTTTTTCCCTGATTAAAGTAATAGGACATGGATATCTAACCCATGTCCTATCACTATGCGTTCTAAGCACCTGTGATCTGTTGCCCTTAGCAACTAATCACAGTGCTTTCTGACTCAGCAGTCTCTGGTCACTTTATCATACAACTAAAGACTACCTGTAACTCTTCAGTCTAATTGCCTGCAATCAATTGCTGATCCTGCTGACTGCAGTACTTTCACAGCAATCTGTAGTGAAGTTGTTAAATGATTTGAGAGTGCCAGTAATTTTAGAGTTGCTGACCATTGCTCCTTTGCAGGTACATGTATTTTATATTGAATACTGGTAACAAACTAACTGTGGGCAATGCTGACAGTAGACACTGCTCACAGCAGTTTATACATTTTTGTAAGCACTTTTAGCACAATGTATGTGTGTAGGGAAAGTCACTGTATACCTCTCAAATTCTTTTCTAAACATAGACAAAAAATAAAGGGGGTGGAAGAACAAGTGGAATTTTTAAAATATCAGGTATGAGGCAAAAATGTGAAGAAAAATCATCAATTTTCTGAAAAATCAGAAACAGCTGAGATGTATGGTTTAAACGGTATGACTGCCTGCTCGGCTGTGTACCTCAATTGCTTTGCTCAGTAATTCTAGACGTAACCAAAGGTAATTACGGTTGTCACTGAGAATTTTTTGATATTATTCTAATTCACTGAAAAAGTTAATAGAACAACGTGTTTTGCATATATTTCATGTATTTTCTAAGCTATAAAGTATGAAACTCATACGTATTTCATTACTGATTTCTCTGTAATGCTCAGGGATTCACTAGAAAATCAGGGACAGGGCAAAGCTTATGAGGTAAACTCATAAATGCTCTGCAAAAGCAGGGACAGTTTAAAGATGTGGTTTCTTTTATGTACCTCTCAAGGTCTTTGTTCTTTGACAATAAAATAAATAAATACAATAAATGCATTCCTTACATGAGAATACGAAACGTGGTACACATCTAGTACGGCCATCCCTGCTAGAATACGACCGGGCAGCTGTCTGCAAGGATCACCACCAATTGTAGAATTACTGTGCATAGTGTGCAGCTGCAGCGGCTATGCTATTCAGCCATATTGCTCTACAGCAAATTGCTGCTGCAGCCAATTGGTTTCGGCAATGTAGCTCGCAGGGAAATGTCTTGCGAGCTACACGCCAGAACCCCAGTAGTACAGATTCTTGCTTCCATACATTTAAAGCTATAGAATCAAATTTAGAGGTATGTTGCACTGGAAGCCATAATGTGTGAATTACAATCTTACATCAGTTTTGTAGCTTAGTAACCAGTTGTTGGCTGAATGATTTGCAATAACTCAAAGTGTGAGAAACACATAACCTTTCAAAGTCATGACCCTGTAGCTTTAGTTCATCGACATTTACTGCCAGTCTGCTATTTTGCATTATATTAATTTTCTAGTGTGGGTTCTAAAAACACTAATGGCCTTTAGTTCTCCATTGTTCTAAAAACACTAATGGCTTTTAGTTCTCCATTCCTGAGTTATCATTATATCAGAAGTAAAAATCGTATTTATTTATAGTGAATATGGATTTTTTTGTCACTGGACATATGACATCTCAATACTCATGTGCAATAAATTATATTATAAAAAGATAAAACTGAGTACGTGTCTCTACAGCTGAATCAACCAGGTAAGTGATTCTTGTATCTGACACGCATGATAATTACAATTTGCTGCAATAGATGTACTGTTACAGAGAAATAGTTAAAGTGAAATAGTCCTTTATTGCTCAGTGCCAACAGCAGTCTTACATAACCATTTAGATGTCTTACTTTGATGATATGTTTCATAAAAAAATGCATATATTGCATTTAAGTTGATAAACTTTGTATGTATCAGAATGATATAACTGGTGTGCTCACATGAAATGAGAACCAAAAACAACATCCTTGTCTATGGAAAGTAATATTTCTGTCATTGTTGTATGTTTTAGCATAATATGCATATTTTGATTGCACTAAATACGATTATGAAGGGGTCTTGTTGAGAAAATTTCATAAGAATATCTTGAAGTAATAAAAAGAATGATTCTCATTTGAAGTTAGGGTGTTATTCAAGCTAAAATGACCTCTATAAATTGACAGAAGGAAACTTTTAGAAAATAGATGTAAACAAATAGGGTAGCCTTCAGTTGTGTTCACACCAAAAAAGCAAAACGTATCAAAACATATATTTAATGCTGTGATTTCAGACCTAAAAAAATGTTTTCATATTTGTAAGTATTGAGGCATAACATTACATTAAACAATTAACCAATATGAGTCTTAACTGTCCAGATTTTGGCCTCAAAATTTCAGTCTATTTCTCATAAAATGTTTGATTTCCTGGCAAATCACTGGGATGATCTGAAAAATTAAATTAGTAAATGATGTCATATATTTAAGTTTCAGACTTCATATCCATCAGAAAATGCATTTTAATACATGCCCTGTTAGTCTAGCAACTTTCTAAGTTTATAAAAGCAATATTTAAAATCTGTCCCTATTGTAGGCCTTGTACCCCCATTATGTCAGCCTTTGTGCAGATTTCTTGGGCTAAGAGGTTAAGAGGTATGACAGCCACCAACTTTTTTCACAATTGGTGAGCCTAAGGTCACTGCATCTGATCCAGATACTGCTGAAGCTCTGCCACAAGGGCCATCTCTCAAACATTTTCACTGAGAATTTTGCCTTTTTACAATGTAAGCAAATTTAACTTGAAATACCTTGCTGTGTAGTCAAATATGTGTCTGCCTATGTTGGAAATTAGTTTTTAACCTTCCCTCCTCTGTCAGAGTTGTCCTTGTACACTAAGGACAACTTATTAAGTTGCACACTGTCCTTTCTCTTGACCAATAGGTTACACAGTACATGCTAGTTAGTCTTCCTAGTTAACGGGTTTCTAGAAAACTGTTCTGCTTTGTACCTCTCTGCTAATTGCTTGGTATTGGCTATAAACCGATTACTCTCTCTAATAATTTGACTTGAGGGTGGGATGGTCATTGTACTAGAATGTGCTGCTAAATATCCCCCCTCACTATTCTCTCCTCTTTCACTCATTCACTACCTTCCTCATAGTACAGGCATGTGTTATATGTTATTACATTTCTGTGTGCTCTAAGACTGTGTAGAACAATGACTAGACCTTGGTAGTGCATTGTAAATGTCATTAAGTGATGGTTTTAAATTGTACTTGTGTACTACAATGTTAAGATTACTTGCTCTATACAGCTCTATATATACTGTATTACGGTGGTTCTCTCTCAGTATACCTCCTGTTAACCTACTTTCAGCTTACATTCATAATCTTTCTTACCATCTCTGTACTCTTATACTTCCCCCATATTGTCTTGCTCTGACTCACTGTGGTCATTCACTCCATTTCTTTTTTATATAAGTATTAACTTTATTGCCTCAATATAATGTGACAGTTTAGTGAAGCCTTTCTCATTTCTTTCCTTTCAGAGTCTGGGATAGAATAGATGTGTAAAATCTTACAATAGCTACAGATGTCCTTCTCTTCTATATGTTGCAGTATTCATAACATGAGGGAGTCCACCACCAGTGGACTCATACGTCCAGCCAGTATACAAAAGTCTAACGCTACTGTAGGGTATGTGCAAAGTTGCATATTGTACAGATCCCATGTCGGCCATAAAATGATGTTGGGTAAAAAGCAGATGTCTGCACATGCTAATCCTCAGAACTGAATGTCACAAGCAGAGCACCAGCCTGAACCAGGTGAGGAAACACATCACTGGTAACCAGGCAAGCATCAGGGGAAAGGCAGGGTGGGGGATAATACTGCATCATAGGTTCATAGGTGGGTACTAGGCCAACGGCCCTGGATCCTTTATAAGCCTAGCTCATAGAAGTGCCCTGGCATCATGCAGCCATTTGTTCCTAGTGTCTCTATCAAGTAGAGCCACTGGAGTGATCCCTGGGGTGAACTTTTTATTTCCCATCCACTCATCAAGATTTCTCTTGAAAAGGGCTAGTGAGGTGCTCTGCTTGACATGTATGGGAAGTCTATTCCAGAGCATGGGCAGTCTCTGGGTTATGAAACTGTCCCTTCAGCATGTTCTGTTGATTGTGGTAATAAGGCTGAGTTCCCTGGAGCATGTGGTGTGGAAGGATTGGGATTTCTTTAGGTGTAACATTTCTAACAAGGCTGGGTCAGACATGGCTTTGTAAGTCAAGCAGAGATTGCCTCTTAATAGATGATATGAGGCAGAGAAAAGCTGGAGTTTTTTTGAGTCTGTCCATGTAGGGTATGTGTTTAAGGCCTAGAATCCTCTTCATGATGTACTTTTGTGGCCTTTCCAGCTGTTGCAGGTGTTTAGTGAGGTACATGCCAAATGGGGCATTATACTCGATGACTGGTCTAATGAGGGAAGAGTAGAGAGAGATGATGACCTCTTTCTTCCTGGATGCAAATCTCTTGATAATGAGATGTGCCACATAGAAGGAATTTCTGACCACAGTAGCAATGTGGTGGTTGAAGGAGAGGTAGCTGTCAACCTGTATCCCCAGATGTCTTATAACGCCTTCAGTGTTCATTGGGCTACCATCAATGTGGTAATTAGTGGGAACTGAGTTTTTCCCAAAGGCAATGACAACGCATTTTTTGGCATTAAGCTTAAGGCCATGGTTTTGATACTAGTTGTTGGTCTCAGTGAGGCCTTTCTGTAGGATATCTACATCACTTGTGGAATTAATAATGGCTCCCAGCTTGCAATTGCCTCTTTCCACACAGGAACTGTACACAGATGCTTCATATAGAACAGAAGGACATCTATGGTTATGGTAAGATGTTACACAACTATTCTATGTCCTTCTATTCATATACTGCAGCATCATAACATGAGAGAGAATACCAAAGTTCAACCAGAAGAATTGGGTGGAAGAGCAGTAGTACTGTCCACAACCCCCTGCAGAATAACCCTGGCAAAACCAGCCCTGGACCTGGAAATGCCATCTAACTTACAGTGTTTTGTGATGATATGTACAGAAGACGAAGTAGCTGCTTCCAAGATAGAGCAGGTGTCTAAACCCTTGAAAAAGGCACCAGAAGAAGACACAGCTCTGGTGGAATGTGTCCTGACTGGAGAGGAGAGACTTCCCTTGAGACACATAGCAAGAGAATAGTTTTGGAGATCCAAGTGGAAATGGTCTACTTGGAAACAGGCTTACCCAGGCCTTTGGGTGAATGGACACAAACAGGCAGTCTGATTTCCTGATTGATTTGGTTTTATCTAGGTAATTTCTGAATTGTCTGTGACTACCCAGAGTGGGTAAGATCCTCTTGCTAGAGGACTGAAGCATAGCAAAAATGGTGGGAAGATTGGATGACTGACTGAGGGACAACTCACTCACCAGCTTGGGAATAAAGGAGGGATTAGTGAGTAAAGAAACCCTTCCTTATGGAAAACTGCGAAAGGAGAAGACATCAGTACATATAATTCTGACACTCTTCTAGCAGAAGGTATAGTCACTAGGAGAACAGTTTTCTAGGTGCAATGTTGTAATGAAGAAGAACTTGTGGTTCAAATGGGGCCAGGGTAAGGTTTTCTAGAACAAAGTTAAGATCCCAAATGGGAGGAGGTATGGGTTTCCTTGGTGGTCTAATATGAAGGATGCATTATAAGAAAATTTTAACTTCCAGCCTGGAAGCTAAAGGGGAGACATAGGCAGAGATGCTGATTTGGCAGACAAGTGAGCTTTTACAGAAGAGTATGACAGTCCACTCTTCAATAGTTGACACAGAGAGGACAACATCACTGGAACATCCACCTTTAGTGGTTGTAAATACTTTGAAAGACACCAGTTGGTAGAATTTCCTCATATTGGGTTTTCTGGCCTCCTGCAGCACTTGTAGCATGTCCTCTGAGAAAAGGTGTCTGAAGGGGATCAAAACCCTGTCACACACAGGGTCAGTTGTAGGATTGACATCTGTAGTTCTCTGTGTGAGTAGGTCCATCCTGTGGGGTAACTTGTGGTGATTGCCCTTGGCTAAATGCAGTGTTCTCTTGGCCAAAAGGGAGTCACCAGCAAGATTTTTGGTTGTTCCTGGTGAATCTTCAGCAGGACCTTTTGGAGGAGTGGGATGGGGGTGAATGCATGTAGAAATGTCCCCTTCCAAAAGAAAGACAGGGCTTCCACCTTCCATGCCAGAGGATGTGGAACTCTGGCAAAAAACTTAGGAAGTTGTCTGTTCATGCAGGAGGTGAACAGATTTACCTGAGGTATACCCCATTGATGAACCATGCCCAGAAACACATAGGTTCATAGGTAGGTACTAGTCTATCAGCCCTAGGGCCTATACAAGCCTAGCCATAACGATTCCCTGGCTATCGCTTCCCACAAATATTTACTTTCCTGGACCCCTGTGTAGCAGGACTACTGATGTGATCCCCGGGGTGAATTTCCTATCTCCCATCCAATCATCAAGGTTCCTCTTGAAGAGGGCCATTGAGGCACCCTGCCTGATATGTATGGGCAGCTTATTCCAGAGTATGGCTAATGTCTGGGTCAGGAACCTATCCCTCCAGCATGTTCTATTCATCATGATGACAAGGTTAAGATCCCTGGAGCATGTGGAGGGATTCCCTGGAGGGACTGGGGTTTCTTCACATCCCTGTGTAACATCTGTTCATGGGACTGTGTCATGGATCTGTTCAATGCATCTGCCACAACATTTTGAGACAAGGGTATGTATACTACCTGGAGGGTGAGCTGACTCCGGGAAGCTAATTACCAGGCTTACAGAGCCAGTCTGCATAGGAGATAAGACTTTGTCCCTCTCTATTTGTTGACATACTACAGGACAGTGGTATTGTCTGTAAACCATTTTAGGGCCCCTAGAAGAAGAAAAGGTTTGAAGATTTGAAGAACAAAAATCAATGCTCTCATCTCCTTTATATTGATGTGTTTCCTCCTCTGAGAGGGGGACCATACATCCCTGAACCTCCAAGAGGGTAAGGTTGCTTCCCATCCTGGGTCTGAAGCATCCGTGTACAGTTCCTGTGTAGGAAGAGGCAGTTGCAAGGGTAAGCCTGGGTTCCTTGAAACCTGCTGGATCCACCAGTGGAACTCCTGTTTTAGGCAGTGAAGGAAGGGAATGACAAATTCCAGAGGATGGGAGTGTTGCATCCATACTGTTCTCAGGAACCACTGGAACTTCATCATGTGCAACTTGGCTAGTGGCAGCATGGAAATAGTTGATGGCATGAATCCCAACAGATGGACAAACTCCCTAGCAGTCAGGGAATCCAGGGGTAACAGATCCTGAAAGCAGGAAGTGAGGGACAGGACCTTTTCCTGGGGAAGGGTGGCTAGCATCCTGTCTGTTTGTATCCTACATCCAATGAAGATATGGTCTTAGGAAGGAACTAGGGAAGATTTTTGGTAGTTGATAACGAAACCCAGACCTTCCAGAAGTGACACTGTGAAGGAAAGATTCTCCTGCTGGATATCTGCTGTCTGAGCTTTGAGAAGCAGGTTGTCCAGGTAATGGAAAATTTATATGACCTGATGTCTGCAGGAGGCTATGACAGGAGCTAAGCATTTTGTAAAAACCCTTAGGGCCATAGACAACCCAAAGGGCAAGGCACAGAATTGAAAATGTGATGAATCAACAGCAAATTGAAGAAACTTCCTGAACTGAACGTAAATCGGGATGTATAGATAGGCATCTTGATGTCCAGGGATGCTGTAAATGCCTGTGGAAGGATGAGTGGCAGACAGTGAGTAAAGCAGGGGTGGCCCATGCTATTGGACTGCAGGGCTGCAGCCTCCCCAGCTGTAAAAGAAAGAAGAAAGACCCCAGCTGTAAAAGAAAGAAGAAAAGAAACTAAACAAAATAAGGACAAAAATCACAGACCTTCGCACCTGTGGCATTTCCAACATCCAGACTGCTGCTGAACCAGTCCAGAGCATGATTCAGCAGCAGTCCGGATTAGAAACACAGCAGTTAAGAGCATCCCAAAAGTCTATGCACTGCATAGACTGGAAAGGGATTGGACTGCAACATCTGCAGGCTGGCCTGCTCTTGCAGGAAGGACAGACTTCACCAAGAGATTGATGACAACTCACAGGACATAGCTTAGTGAGTGGAGTGATATATGGAGCTATACAGCAATGGAAGGCCCTGGACCCAAGTAAGTGTATTACAAGCAAGTGTGTGTGTGAAATGCCCCAGTTGCTGCACACTGGTGGCTAGAGAGAACACCTGGTGGTGGGTAGAGAATACCTCAGCCTTGAACCATGTACCTTGGTTGTAGGTGGCAAGGGCCTGAATTCCCTACCCACCACCATTTGTAAAAAAATTGCAGATTTTTGCCTCATATTTGTTCTGTTTTGTTCCTCTGTGGTTTCTGTATTTTTGTTTCCTTACATAGTCAGTAGTACAGTAGTGCACTGGTAGCATTGTTGCCTAACAGCTACAGGTTCTCTCGTTTGATTCTTGGCTGGGGTGGATTCTGCATGTTCTCCCATCTTACAAAGACATGTCTGGAGTTTTTCTCCCTGGGTCTCTCCTGAAAATTGGCTTTTGTTCCAAGTCAGACTTTCCTGGTTAACAAATGTTAAATAAATAAAAATAACAGGCATTTGAATTTCAGACTTCATATTCTTCAGAAAGTACATGGTAACACAAAACCTTTTATTCTAGCAATTTTCTAAGTTTATAACATGGGTATTTGAAATTTGTCCCTATTTTTGAGACTGTATTCCCCCATTATTGGCTTTGTCCAGGTTTTTTGTGCTAAGGTTGAGAGCTATGGTGTGAACTGAATTCACTGAACATGTTTGGGGGCTGTATTCCCCCATTACTGGCTTTGTCGATGTGTTTTGTGCTAAGAGGTTGACAGCTATGGTGAGAACTGAATTCACTGAATATGTTTGGAGGCTGTATTCCCCCATTATTGGCTTTGTTCGGGTGTTTTGTGCCAAGAGGTTGACAGCTATGGTGAGAACTGAATTCTTTAAATGGTAGCCATTTAAGTTTCAGTCTTCCTGTCTTTCACAAAAGAGATGATTTGGCATTGTGGAATGTTAGTCCGACTGTTTGCACAGGGTCCTTAGTTCAATACTTGGCAGTGAAGTGTATGGTGGTAACACAGCATTTTATTCTAGCAACTTTCCAACATTATACAAGCAATGTTTAAAATGTGTCCCTGGTTTTTGGGCTTTAGTTCCCCACCCCCAATACATTTTGGCTTTTTCCAGATTTCTTGTGCTGCAAAGTTCAGAGATACAGCTGAGTGTCAAGTAGATTTTACAAGAATCTGAGAGCTGCAGGGGAACAAAAGTTTAGTGCTGCTTGTGATGACTCTGCTTGCATTGTTAATAGCACAACAGGTAATGTACTTGCTTTTGATGCAGAAGGCTGTGGGTTCTACTCCCACAATAGGTAGATACATTGCTGATACTGTACTGTGTTGTAAAGGGGGTGGATGCTGCAGTCCTTTTTGGCAAAGATACCTAGCAACTATGAACCTGTTATCAGTTTGCCATCCATTCCCTATTGCAATATTACTAGCTTATCATTTATTAATCCAACATAGGCAATTTATTCCTCAAGGGCAACAGACACTTCATTTGTAGATAAAGCAAGGAAATATAAAGTTGTTTGCTAGCAGCAACCTCTTCATTAGTTACAGATGTCTTTAATGTGGAATTATTTAGATGACTTTTACTTCTTCAGAGATTGTGCATACTTACTGATACTGGTGGACTGTAGACGTTTGAGTAGACTTTTATGATGGAAATGTTCTGAATTAGGCAGTTTTGTAATTATTGGTGCATGCATTTTGTTTCATTGTTTACTGGAAAAATGTTCTGAATTGGGCAGTTTTGTCATTATTGGAGCATGCATTTTGTTTCATTGTTTACTGGAAAAATGTTCAAAACAATAAATTTAAAACGCTGTCTAACAACTGTACTGTACTGTATAAGGAATATAATTTAATACAATCAGGAAGGTGTATCAAAGAGCACGTGTATGTTTTGTGTGCAAGGGGCCTATGATTTGAAAACAGCCCAAAGTTAATCTTTATCTGCCACCAGCAAAATGGATTTTTTTTGAATGTGGGTTTCAATGCTGTTTCAATGAATGTGAGTTTCAAGGGCAGAGATGTTTTAATGCTAAGTCTGTTTTCATTGCGAGACTGCATTGCTTTGTTTAGCAGATGTCTTAGTGTTTGTGCTGTAAAATGCAAAATAAAACTTTCAAATGAAGTCCAAATCATCGTAGAAGTAAAGCAGTATGCATGTTAGTGTTTATGGTAAATGGGGTGAAATAGCCAAGTAATGTTTCATTGGAATGGCTGCAGGGGGGAGGCTCCATTCGACCATGATTTTGTGAGGG
This sequence comes from Protopterus annectens, assembly GCF_019279795.1. Lineage (NCBI taxonomy): Eukaryota > Metazoa > Chordata > Ceratodontiformes > Protopteridae > Protopterus > Protopterus annectens. The sequence continues at coordinate 859,553,019 of NC_056741.1, read as the reverse complement.
GGAAGGGTGGCAAACTCAAAGCCCCGCTGAACTATACCTCTCAACTGTCCAGATTTTTGCAGAATTAATAGATTTTTGTTTCTTATTTTTGGTTTGTTCCTCATAAAATTTGTGGTTTTCTGGCAACTCATTTAGGAATTAAGTCACTAAATAATGACAGACACTGAGTTTCAGACTTCATAACCTTCAGAAAAGTGCATGCTAAAACAAGATCTGTTATTCTATCAACTGTCTTAAGTTTATACAAGAGCAATTTTTAGTACTGTTTATATGTTCCCCCAATATATTTGGCCTTGCCCAGATTTCCTGGATTAACAGGTTGAGAGGTACGTGCAAATAAATTGCTTTATAGAATTAGGCATATCCAAACCTCTCAACTGTCCCTGATTTTGGCTCAAAATGTTGCTCTTCCCGTAATAATCCCTCCGCAAAATGGCATTTTTGGAAGAAAACGTGGAGGGTTTACAATTAATAAATAACTTTAATAATCAGCGTTATAGATTACTTTTATTTCAGAAATGCATGTAGATTCTATTATTTTGTCAGCTGCTCAAGTTAGCAGTACTAACACTAAAAAAGTGTCCCTTCTTTGACAAGTTCCCAGCTGTATTGTGTGGCTATTTTATATTTTTGCATCACATTTTTGGTCCATTTTTCATAAAATTGTGTTTTTTTAGCAAATTAGTAGCAAATCATTAAAGACTTGAAGTTAAAAAATAATGACAGACATTTGAGTTTCAGATTTCATACCTTTCAGAAAATTCATACTAATGCAAGACCTACTATTCTATTATCTTTCTAAGTTTATAAGAGGAATATTTAAAACATTGTCATTATTTTTGGGCCTTCGTCCCACTTCTATGTATGACTTTGTCCAGATTTCTTGCTCGGAGGTTGAGAGGTATGACAAATGTATTGGGGCCATCACAGTCAGCCAGAAACATTTCAAATTGTGACATACTTGTTGTACCCCACTCCCCCATGTAGTAACTCTGGATGTGTCCAAGCAAGGCAAGGAGCAGTTATGCAGTGTAAATGTGCAGAGTATCCTCCATCCAAGGTAGACACAAGTACTACAGTGGCTTTTGATCTGTCCTTGATTTTGCAGAATGTTCTGGTTTCTGTCATATTTTTATACTGTTGATTTATGCTTATTACTATTCAGAAAGTGCCTGTTGGTCTGTGTTTAAGTAGCAATGCTTTAATGACCATCAGGTAAGCTTCTCTGAGATTGTAAGATGCAAGTAAGCTGTAATAAGCATACTGTTAAATAATTGCCAACATTGAAAGCCTTTCTGTTGTTGCCATGCAGAGAATACTTACATAACTAGATAAAGTACAAGTATTGAGTATTGAAATGCATATAACAGTATTTGTAATAAAGAACAGGATTACATTATTTTAAGAAGCTCATTATATTTGTTGGAGACTTGCCGTCATCTTTGCATGCTTTACCTGTAAACTAAATAGAATGCCAATCTATCATGTGTTGTCCATAACCTGTGCAGTAATCCTTTAAGCAATGTATCTTGAGATTGATTCTTGTTTGCTTTTCATTTTTTTACTTTGATCATGTTTTCCTCATGAAGCAAGTAGATAGTTGTCAGGCAGCAGGTCTTTTTTGGATAAGAAACATTTTTGCAAATGGGGGTATCACAGAGATTGCTACTTTCAGCATGTTACTTGGTACTTTTATAAAGCTGAATATAAATTATAATTAGAACTGCAGTGCAAGGAGACGTGGTTTGAGTTGTGTGCTGCTTGTTTTTCTTATACTTGATTTAGACTGGCATTCCAGTAATGTATTTAAAAAATTATTTATTTTTTCATGCCTCACAATCTTTTTGTTTCCATCTAGATATTAAGTAAGCTGTCATGCAGCCAATGCATTGAAATATTTTTTTTCTTCTACACTTCATTTTGTCTTGATTGGACTCTCATAATGATGGTTTGCAACCCAGGGCAGCATATTTAATTAAAATTACAGTTTTTGTGGTTTTGAACATAGCTCCTCCAATTTCTAGTTGGCTGCACCTCTTCCCATTGATCCCACCCATTCAGCTGTCTCCTGTAGTGCCCACTTTGATTTGAAGACACCAGCCACCACTGGAGTAAAGTTAACATGCGAAAGGTGAGAACATTGAGGAAAGTGTTTAGATTGGATAGATCTAGAATGGGTCTCCAGGGGCCATCCTTCATGGGAACCAGGAACATCCTGGAGTAGACCCCTTTCCCTACTTGAGAAGGTGGAATCTGTTGGATGGTGCCTTGGGAGAGAAGAGTGGAAATGACTTGGGGAAAGGTTTCCAGTTGCTCCCTTGGAGGTTGTGGAATACCCCTGAAAGAAGGAGGAGTCTTCCAAACCATAAAGTATCAGTGAAGGATAATGGATAGGTCCCGAGAGTCCTGAGTAATCTGCTTCCAAGCTGAAAGGCAGAGGGTAAGGTGAAGAAAGAGAAGGAGGGATTTGAGTGTCTGGGGGCAGGTAGTCACAGACTACCTGGCTTCACCTGAAATGATTGTTTCTGAGATGCTGGAGTAGAGGAGGCAGATTTAGAGGGGAATTGCTTTCTAGAATCTCTTTTGCCCTTTAAAGACTGGGTCCTGGAAGGCTTCCTGACAAAGGGGGTCTTGGAAGGGTAGTTTCTCTGGAAACTAGGGACTGGGAATACAAAAATGTGCTTCAGGTCTTGCAGCTCCTTGCCCTTTTCCAGTAAGGATTTAAAGAGTTCTGCAGCAGAACTACCAAACAGAGCCTAATTGTCAAAGGGAGTGTTCATGAGTTTTGCCTTAATGTCATCAGGCAAAGGTTGGAGGCTGAGCCAAGAATATGTCCTGAGGACAGAACCAGATGCTGCTGCTCTAGCTGATGCATACACTGCATCATAACTACACTTTATGGAATGCTGTGTAACCTGAGCAGAAAAGTTAACAATGGAAAAGAGCTGAGCCTTAGTTGGAGTGTCAGGGAGCTCTGAAAGAAGTCTACCAGCATCCACGAGGAGTGAAAAGGAATATTTGGCCAAATGACTCTGGTATTTCATAGCTCTGAATGCCAAAGTGGCTGATGTAGGTAAACTTTATTTCCTAGTCTCTCCATAACTTAACTCTCCTTGTCAGAGGGGCGCATAGAAGTGGAAGGCAGCGTCTTAGAGGCCTTGTCAACAGATACCAAAATAGTGTCAGGGTCTACTGAGGGGCACTTAAACAGGAATGTAGCAACCTCAGATACTTTATAAAACCTGTCTGGACTTTTGGGTGAAGGAGATTGGGAATCAGAGCATTTGGAAGCTGCAGAAAAAGTGTCCCGGAAAGCTGGCAGGACTGGAGGAATGGCAGACGGAGGAGGGGAGTCCATCTGCAGCAGGTTCTAATACCTTTTTTGGATTTCTGACACATGAGAACAATCCCATTTGAAAAATTCCCTCATTTGAACATTTGTTTCCCCAAAGGACATATCCTCTCCAGGGGAACCTGTTCCATTAGATTCTTCTTCTGGAGAAGCATGTCCCAGAGGAGTAGGAATCTGGGCTGAATAAGCCAGAGATTCATCCCCAGAAGAATCCTTTTCCTCTGAAGAAATCTCCTCAAAAATCCTCTTGTGAGGTGTAGAGGTAGTAAAGGAAGAAGATGGAAGAGAAGGCTGAGGATTATCTCAGGGCCATAAACGTATTAAATAATGCCTGAGAAAAAGCCTGCCAGTCTGCTGGTTGTTCCTAAGGGGTAGGAGAAGCATGTTTAGTCTTAAGTTTCCTCTTTTGAGCAACATTTATGCAGTAGAAAGTAGAAGGCCCCGATGTTGGCCTACACTCCACAATATTGATAGAGACATCCTCTCGAATGATTATTTGTGGAATGCCATGCAGGCCTTCAGTCACAATGAGCTGAGTCCCCCCCTTTGTCCTGAATGGACACCTGCATATCCCCTGAGGACATGTAGATAGGGTCCTTGATGGCCTCCACACTGGTACCTGTTGAAGGAGTGTCTACTGACTCTCTAACAGTCTCTGGGCTCACACTGGCCTCAGGAGAGACATCTGGAAGTGGAGGAGCAGCAGGTAAATCAGGCCTAGATTTCTTGGCATTTTTGGTTAATGTCTCTCTTTAAGTGGAGACGTACTTTCCATATCATGTGTGAGACATTTGAGACATTGGTTTTGAGATATAAACTTAAGGAAGTTAAGTGGCTTATGTAAGGGCTTAGGGACAAAGGCCTTACAAATAGAGCAAGTAGTATGGTTGTGGTGAGGTCCTAGGCAAAAGAGGCTAAGGTCATGGGAGCCTTTATGTGGAATCTGCTTTCCACAATGATATTTGCCCTTTCTAGCTGACATGTAACCCAAAAAACATACAGTATCAAAAGATAATAAAGAGCAAAGCCCCCGTGGTGCAGTGGTAGCGTTGTCGCCTCACAGCAAGAGGTTCTCCCATTCGATTCTTGGCTGGAGTGCCTTCTGTGTGGAGTCTGCATGTCCTCCCCGCGGTAGAGTGGTGTTCGAAAGACATGCGCAGAGTGTGCCTTCGTTGAAGGTTGGGCGTCAAGTTAGCACCTCAGCACCATAAAAATCTACTGCCAATCATTAGCAGACCAGAGTTCCACTGTGGCGACCCCTAACCAGGAAAAGCCGAAAGAAGAACAACATCAAAAGATAATAAAGAGAAAACTCCCAACGGGGCACTTATCTGATCAGAAATCACAACTTGTCTGATGAGCGACAACTGGAGAAGATGATCTGACTGGTGGCAGAATAGGTCTCAGGAATGGTATGTGCTGACATCTGCTTTATACCCAATGTCATTTTATGGCCAACGTAGGAACTTTACTATGTGTGACATCACATGTACCCAACAGTAGCATTAGACTTTTGTATACTGGCTGGACCTGCAAGTCAGCTGGAGGTGGACTCCCTCATGTTATGAATATTGCAACATATGAGTAGAAGAACATCACTACATTTGACCCAGATACTTCTGAAGCACTACTACTACAACAGCCAAGTCACAAACATTTTCACTGAGAAATTTGTCTTTGTTTAGTGTAAGCAAATTTAACTTGAAGAACCTTGCAGTGTATTAACTTCATCTAGTTAAATACATATCTGCCTGTGCTGAAAATTAGTTTTTAACATCCCCCACCTCTGATAGAGTTGTTTTTGAATACTAAGGACAACTTACTCAGATGGCCACTGTCCTTTCACTTAACTAATATATTACACTGTATATGCCAGTCACTTAGTTTTCCTGGCTAACAGGTTTTTTCAAAACCTGGTCTACTTTGTACGTTTCTGCTAATTGCTTTGTATTGGCTATAAATGGATTACTCTCTGTTGTAATTAACCTGAGGATGGAAGCCCGCTGTGCTCAGGTTCACTTCAAGCATCTCTAACCATGGATTCCCAAGCATTTTAATCCCAGCCCTGCCCAGGAGACACTTATCCCCACACTGTCTTTCACCATCAAACCTGTGCCCACATCCTATATAAAACTACTCTTAAACTCAGACCATGCTCTACTTCAGCTGTTGACCTTCCAGGAGAATATCTTAAAATAGCAGCCGATAGCATTGCCTACCCTGTCTCATTCCTTATAAATAGTTCAGTCCAGGAATCCCACATTCTTTTGCATTATTAAAAGTCACACATTATCCCTCTGCAGAAAGGTGGAATTCAACAGACATGAATAACTTTAGACCTATAGAAATCTTATCTCCCCCTCTCCAAAATATTTGAAAAAATATATTCAAATACATTTGCTAAACTATCTCCTACAGGAAGAACTCCTATCCCCAACACAACGTTTCTTCCATCCTTCCTATAGTGCTAACTACTAAAACTGCACTTCTAACCTATATAAATACTGTCAATAAAGCTAGAGACAACAGCAAACTAGTCTTCTCATCACTTCTAGACTTGTCTAAAGCCTTTGATGCAGTTTGCCACAGCAAACTTCTACTTCAAATGTCCTGAATGGCTCATTCTTCTATAGTTCAAAAACTACCTATCCAATAGGTATCAGTTAGTAAAATGGCACCCCAACCTCTCTGAATACCTCACAGTCACCACCAGTGTACCACAAGCCTCTATCATTGGTCCCATCCTCATTAAATTTCTTGAAAACACCCTCCACAAATCCACACAATAGGTCTTCAATGGTTTTCCTGTTCAGCTTTTTATATTGGAAAAACAATCATGCTTTAAACAAGAGAATTTACTAACACAATTACAGTATCAGTAAAAGAGATGATAGAAGTTCACTGGCTAGGCATTTAACTGTATGTAATAATTTTACAAAATTCAAGTTTTCAGTAGTGGAAAAAATAAATTTTATGGCATATAGTGGTCACTGAAAAAACAAGCTGCTGCATAGAGAGGTGATCTGGCAGTTACAGATGGACACACCACCACCAGGACTAAGTTAATTTATTTCCATTTCTAGTGAATTAAAGAAATGTGCTTCAGTCATTTAAATAGTAACAATTTATTGCAGTTTTTCTTTTTTTTTTACACAATCATTTTTTATATTTCTCGTTTTTTTTATTTTTGTTACTAATTATGAATTGGTTCACTATGTCTGTTCCTTTAAATTTTATACAGCTATTGATAGAGGGGGGTGGCTTGTTTGTTATTTAAATAGTATAATTTTACTTCCAAGTACAATTCTGATGAAGTCCAGATTGTCAGGGGAATGAAAACAGTTAATTGGCTTTGATTTTTATCCATTTTGGTTTTACTTTATAGTTCAATGCATTCCTAAGATTGTTGGGCCGGTCATTTTCTTTTTGATTCTATGCAAAATTGTAATCATCTCTACCTGAATCTCAGTGGCTGGTGCCTGGGCTTGAACTATGTCATGGCACATATGGTGCTGGGAACCAAAGTTTTGCAAGTCTCTGGAGCAAACTGTGAAATGTTTCTTCACCTGGTCACTCTCTGTATAGGTGTAACAGTGGGAAGTGCTACCTCTGAAAGGGTAGCCTCTTCATCAAGGGGTTCAGGCTGTGCACAAGAAGCTGGTATTGAGATGAATTGTGTACCCCCTGCTGTAATGATATGTCCTCATTATGCTTAGTAACAGCCCCTGTCACTGCTTAAAGAGTTATCCATTGGCTGTGGGGTATGGGGTTCTGACAGTATAGTTTGCGATAATGTACCACTGTCCTCAGGCTGTGTCATGGCTATGAAAGTTATGGAATCATTGTCGACAGCCATTCTGCTGTCACCATCAATACAGGATGTGGTTGTTTCTGGTGCTATCCCTGTGCAGAACTATGTTAAGATGTGGTTAATGTGACAGACAGAATGATTTTTAACTGAAGGCATGATGATGATGCTGATACCTATTATGTATTGTCTGCAGAGTTTGTGCTGCACCTGATGTTGATGGCATACCTGACAATGAAACATGGAAGGATTATGCGTGCACAGGTGTCCTGCCAACTACAGCTTAGCGTAATATAGTAAAATCAGCTACACACTAACCTTCCATACTGTCTGAGTGACTGTGGTTGTTATGAGCGTCTGAAAATACTGGTATTCACAACACCTCAAATGATTCCATTTGCATGCTAGCTACATCAAAGTCAACACTCCTTAGAGAGAAGGTATTCTCATTTGGCATTAAAGGTTTGAATTTGGGAGGGGTATCATTACTGCTACTATGGGCAGTTGCATTCTGCCTAGGTTTTGTCCTGGCTCATCCTATCATTATCCTGGTTCATTTCCACCCCTGTGCCAAGATGTAGTTACTTTCCATACGGCATTTATATCAATTGCAATCTGATTCCATGCCTAAGCTCCATCTGCCTTTTCCCCCTTTTCCAAAAAGACACGTCCCATATATCCTTATAGCATCCATGAAAACGTGATTCTCCTGAGACTGAAATTCTCTTTCTTGTGTCTTACTCTTATTCCATACTGCTGCTGCATTTTTTCACTTGCAATCAAATATTTAGGAAGCTACTTGAATGAATTTTGGATCATGTATTTCCAGTGTATTACAAAAAGACAAAAGGAAAGTGTGATTGGGACATGCTTTTTTTGATTGTCTTTATTGATCAAGTTTTATATGATTAATAGAGAAAATCATATTGATAACAGGTACATGAGGTCACTGAAATTTGCTATGCGCCGATACAATACACAACCATCTAGTATCTGTAACAAACAATAGCTTCTGCAAAAATCTATTATGCTCATATGAATAATGACTGTACCATTCACATGGCACAATGACTAAAATTAACTGTCAAATTAACTATCAAATATTATAAAATACCAAACAAAAAATTAAGATGTAGTAATAGAAACCATGTATTAAATGGAGGAACGCAATTAAAGTAAAACAAATTATTGTATAGGAGATCGGAAGTGAAACATGAATGGAAATAAACAATTGGGAAACAGAAGATGTGCAACGTTAATTAGCTAAAGTAACAGGCACATTCTTGAATTAATTCTGAGTTGTGGGATTGATTACTGCTTGTGATATGTATGCCTCTGCTGCAACAGTAACATGTGACTGTATGCGTTTGTTGTGAGAATGTGGCAGGGAATGTATTGAATAATAGCTCATGTATAACAGAACTGTAATGCAATGAATATAGCCCATAGTGTGGTACCAGATGTTACCCACTGATATAGATTAGTGTCTGCAGTAGGCCACTTGACAGATGTTCACAGCACTGAAAGCGGTACTTGCCAAATTCCAAGCACTTCATAATGAATCAGACAAATATATAAATTGTCATGTCTTACCAGTAAATATAGGCTATTGTTGAGCAGATCAAAACAGAATATACTAATTGCATTTTCCTAAAAATATATAGCTATTCTTGCTGTTAATTAATGGTTTTAGTATGTTTGTGCTTCTTATGAACGTTTGGGGAAGAAATGAGCCCAGTGAAGCTTTCAATCGCAGACTAAGGCAGGCTGCCATAAATTGGGGCTAATTTGGGAACTACTTATACAAATCAGGCTCCGTCATGCTAAGCTCTATGAATTGTATCATAGTGCAAATGCGTCGCCTCTTTTATAGGTGTAAATACATTCAGCTTGTTAGGAGACAGCAGTGCCCAGCTCAGTGCAGGTTCTTGCAGAACATCGGAATATCTGCATATCCCTGTGCCCACAGCCCCTTGATGAAAATGCCAGATACCAGCTATGACTTTTCTCATATGCACATTGTTGCACACATAACGCCACTGATTTCAACTCATTTGACACCACTTAAGGTGTGCAAAACTGTTGTGGGCATTTCAGTGCGGGGTTAAGAAGTTCTGAAACGAGCATCTCTTTCTTGTCCTTTGCTAATTTAAATACAAGCATAGCACAGCTTTTAACTGATTGCTGTAGTATCTGACTGTTCTATTGGTTCATTTCTGTGCCAGTGTGCAGTTTTTTACAATAGATCCCTTTCTTTTGGTTTCATGCTGGCTTCATTTTGCTTTCTACATCCCCAGAATTATTTCTATGCCAGATAGTTCTGAATGACACAATAGACTACATTAACATTTTACATTGCTTTTGTTAATTGATAGTGTTTTGTAAAGTTTATATATCTTGTAGTCTCCTTCATTTTTGACAGTTTTCTATATCATTAAATCTCAGAGAAGACTGAAAAGCCAATAAATCTTTGCATCACTGCTGGTGCACTAATGCACTAATACAAAATGCATTCCCCCACCTTCCCATTGTATTTTGCTAGAGTAACTGATGAACAAGTGAGATATAAATGTACAAGTTTATTAAATGTGTTATCAAAGAAAATATATGCTGAAGAGTAAAGGATTATTTCTAAAGAAGACCTGATAATCTGAATATGAAATCAGTGTTTTATGATGGAGATAGAAAGTCGATAAATTGTTTGAACAATGAGTGTCTAAGGGCATAACCTTCAGGAACTCAATGCTCTTCTGTAGAGGGTGCTATATAAATTGACTGTAAAAAGGCTCTGTTTAGATTTTTGTTGTCTTGTGACAGGCAGTCATGAGGATATGAAATAAGTGCAGTTGATATATGTGAAGGAAGTGATTTAATATGTCAGAAGCCCATTTTTAGGTTAAAAAATGCATCAGTTAGTTTCCCTTTGTTTGTTGGTGGTGCTAAGAGAATGACTTTTTATGGTTAGCAGTGGCCTGGTTATGAGCAAGAGAGTTTTAGAAAATAAGGATGAAGGTTATCTGCATGGCGAAATAAAGTTCAAGAAAAGCCAATTACAAGGTTCTGAAAGATTTGCTTGGACAGTCTAGTAAAACAGTATGTCTGAAGAATTATACATGGAATAACTGGCTAAGTGCACTGGTTACATAGGGTTGGGCCATATTGTTCGGGAAAATTACTCTGCAATTTCATTTGGTTGCAGGACTATATGTATGTTTTTTCTCTGTGTCTTCTATGCATTTTCTCTTAGTTTTGTTTTGTTTTTTTCATGCCCCTGCAGCTAGTAAGTGTGCCAGTATTGTGCAATGGTAACAAAAGGAATATAGAGCCACTGACTATCATACTGGTATCTGCTTTTTGGCTTAAAGAAAGCATGTAGATTAATGAGATATCCCTTCCTGGTTACTGTATATAGTTCTTCACATATAAAAGTTAGGGACATGTTGATCTCCTATAAGGATAAACATCTTGGCTCCTTGTCCAAACAACAGACTCTTTTTTTACTAACGAAAGACATTTTTAAATCTTAAAAGTGAGGTGAAGAAAAAAGCCTTGGATTCCATACATTTGGTCGAATTACACTTAGTCAAAAATGATACCAGGCATTGCACTTCACTGAAAGCTCACTTGACTGAAAGCTCACTTGGTGGAAGTTCATTTGGTCGAAAATGGAATATAGTCCCTGCCCCACTGCAGTGCAACCCTGGAGTGAGAATATTAAATAAGGGGGGTATGGGGGGCACAGCCCCCCACAATGGGGGGTGTGGGGGGCTGTGCACCTCACACACCCCCCCCTTATTTAATATTCTCACTCCAGGGTTGCACTGCAGTGGGGCAGGGGCTATATTCCATTTTCGACCAAATGAACTTCGACCAAGTGAGCAGTCAGTCAAGTGAGCTTTCAGTGAAGTGAAATGCCTGGAATCATTTTCGACTAAGTGTAATTCGACCAAATGCATGGAATCCATATATATATATATATATATATTATATATATATATAGAGAGAGAGAGAGAGAGAGCAATATTTATTTGTCCCAGCCCCCTTTAAATAACTCACACCAACACTAAAAGACATTTGATGACCTTTATTAATATTACATAACCATTAACTTTATTCATGTAAAACAAATAACAGAAAACTTCACAATTCTCAAATGATCTCAGGGCAGCGTACCTACTCACCCTGGCTGAATCATACATCAGGGCAGCATACCCACTCACCCTGTTCAGTCATCCATCAGGGCAGCGTACCTACTCACCCACCAGTTTTAAACAGGCAGTGTACCTGCTCACCATTTCAAATCAACCATCATCCAATTAAGTTCACTTATTGTAAAGCAGCGTCCATCAACTCACTTGATCCCCAAATCAAAGCCATGACCACCTTTACGTAGAGGGGGAACAGAAGAGGACAATCCTGTCCCTCTTCTCCACCCACCAGCCTGCACCCAGGCTGTTCCCCCTCTTATCCCATAACCTTCACAATATCCTCTAGAAACAACTTCAAGTGAACATTAAACAAATCTAAACCCACATCATACAAATGCACCCCATCTGATCAAAACCAAACTACATCAGCATCCGAAAAGTCCCTATGTTCAATGGTATACATATCTAAACCCCCTAGCTGCCTAGCCAACCTCAGATTAGCAAACCTCCTAACTAACTCAGTAGCCCGATAATTAAATGCATTCCTCCAAATCAAATGTGGAACTAACTCTCACCACACTATGCGCATACCAGGGTACAATGTCTGCAATTTCAACAAATCCTGTAAAATTATATCTACCAATCGCTTCTTTGAAAGGATTCCCAGATCATTACCTCCCAAATGAACCACTAATAAAAGGGGATACCCAACTCTCAACCTTACCTGCTCAAACACATGCTTCAATCTATCCCATCTAAGCCCTCTAACCCTATGCCAAGTCACTGTCCAACCTAAGTGAGACAAACCCAAGTTTTTACCATCTACCCTAACTTCTGCCTGTTTCTCTGCCCAGTGGATATAAGAGTGACCCATGATGACAAGCTGCTTTCCTAAAATAAAATAAAATAAAATATAATGAACAACTTATACAAATCAAACCTTTATCTAATATATGACAGAAATGCATTAGAAGACCACCTCCCCACCCTTTTAATAACCTCAATAGAACTGCCATCCCTAGTCAAATCTGAAGCCCTACCAATACGAAAGGAATGTGATGCAAACCTCTCCACTGGAAAACCCATGCAATGAAAAACTCTCCTAATAATATGTATGAAATGACTACTTGTCTCTCCCTTCACATCAGCCGAATGGAAAACCAAGTCATACGGACCCCCCCCCCCCGAATCAGTCTTAATTCTGTGGGCCACCTTACTGGACACAGCCCAACAATCCTATCTGCATTGAGAACGACCACTGAACCTTTACCCTACTGATCTATCTTAGTCTTCTACAGCCCAATAATAACCACCCCAGAACATTACATCTCCCCATAGTAATGATCCCAGCAACTCAGACACTCGAAATGCACCAAAATATAACCATACACACAACATAACCCACATAACGTAATCCAAAGAGTTACCTTCTAATAACACTAAACCTTTCAACAAAACTTTCAACAACACCCTCGTCAGCAGCCATCTCATATCACTGCGTTCTCCAGCCACTTTTCCCCATCCTTTCAACATACGCCCTACTGTCCATGACTTTGTAAAGACATGCAACCCAGATACCCGCACAAATATGCTAATCGCTGCCAATTCCACCCTAACAGTTTGTAAGGCTTTACCTAAACCCCCTAGCCTGAACTAAATAATGAAGTAGTAACTCCTTAGACCACACCCCTTCATCTTCTGGCAAATGTAAAACAAACTGATTAAATTCACAAAATGCACTACTGTAAAGCCTTCCTTGTAGACAAGGCCCAAGAATGACACATTAACCTCCTGGTTATCTTGACCTAAGGCTCCACACCTCCTCTGGCAAGAGTACTGGGTCTTCCTCCTCCTCCCCTAAAGCCAACAGTCAAAACCTGGAAAACTGAAATTGGAACAAGCTATCAGCAATGTCATTCCTCATTCCAGGCCAATGCACCCCTGTAAATGACAAATTTATTAACAAACTCTGCAAAACCAACTTGCGTAGAATCAACAATAACAAGTCTGACCTAGCCACCTTTTTCTGCAAATCCCGCACCACTGCCATGTTGTCTGAATGGAAAATAACTTGCTTCCCCCCTAAGTGATCCTTCCAAACTACCGAAGCTGCCCAAATCAGTATTAACTCTAAAAACGCAGCATCTATTTTCAATTCTTCCTTCCAATGCTTAGGCCATTTAACTGCAAACCACTGTCCCCCAAAATAAGCCTCCATGCCAATGCCCCCTGTTGTGTCCGTGAATAACTGAAGTTGCTCTTGCCCCACCCAATCTGTCTGTCAAAAGAAAATCCCATTGAACTGATCCAAAAAACACAATCACAGCAACAAATCCTCCCAAACCAACTTGTTCACCCTAACCCAGTGGTGTTTACTCTTGCCCCCTTTTAACAAAAATGCCACTGACCTACAAAAGGTACACCCTGGGTGTACCGCCTGACATGAAAAATTCAAAAGCCCTAACAGCTCCATAACTGTCCAAATCCGTACCTTATCCTTAGCCATAACCGACCTTATCATAGCCTTCAGTCTGTCTCTTATCCATAGGCAAGCAAAACAAACCCCATTCTGCATCCATTAATCCAAAAAATTCTAATGCTCTTGCTGGACCTTCCAGCATATGCTGAGCCAAAGGTACCCCTAGGTCCTCACACATCCTCATGAATTCCCGCAACCCTTCCTGCGCACCTACTCGTCCTTCCCCAACTAGCAAGAAATTATCCAAGTAATGTACCGCCTTCTGCGTACCCACCCTCTGCAACCACACCCATTGCAGTACCATACTAAATTTCTCAAATGTTGGACATGCAACTGAACAACCCATTGGCATCGCTTTGTCAAAATAATATTTGTCACGCTCAACCATACCCAGTAACGGCCAATCCTCCTGCCTGACTGGCAGTAAATGAAAGGCAGACTCAATGCCCACCTTTACTAACCACGGCTCCTTAAAATCCCTAATCACCCTGACAGCATCATCTAAGGATGCATAACTAACCCTCGCATCCTCACCCACAATGAAATCTTTAATTGGCCCCCCCCCAGGATGTGACAAATGGTGAATCAACCTGAACTCACCAGCCTGTTTCTTTGGTACTAACCCCAATGGAGAAACCTTAAAATTAACAAAAGGCGGACTATCAAACTGACCCAGTAACTGACCAGCCTGACACTCCTTCTCCACCAATCCACCCAATATATATGACCTGCACCGAGTGCAGATTCTTACAAATCACCCCATCTCCAACAACCATAGATTTGATAGAAAACTCTTGCTGAAACCCATGTAATCTATCATCTTTAAGAGCAAGGTTGGGAAAGCCTTGGGTCATGCATAGTAAAACCTCCATGTTAATGGGGAAAGGCAACACTTCCCCTATTCCCCCTAAAAAAAATACCTCCCCATAATCCATGAAAATTACCTCTACCCCTAAACACCTGAAACCCCTGAACGGAGGGAAAACCACCCTCCCCAGACGTGAAGTTTGCATTCATAGCATTGATGTCATGGTGACCACATTGAGCAGCTGGATGATTCCCCCCATACCTTGAACAAGACTGCAAGAACTTGCACCCTACCCATGAACAGCTCCCACTATTAAAGGTCCAACACACACCAACTCCTTCTCCCCTTTACCCCCTTTATTAATCCATCATGGTAGCCAACCAGATGTCAGGATGACTCACCTCCCAGCAAAGGGAAATATCCACTGTTTTCCGCTTCCAGAACCTCTGGTCATACCATAACCAAGCATTCCCTGGCTGTATCCATTGTGCATCCCGAATTGTGAGAAAATAACCCAAACGAGGCAAAGTCAAAGTTCTGTCCTTTTCAAGTTGCACTGCCATGTAGTAAACAAAGCCAACTACCCAATTTTCCCAAGTCCTAGGGTGAATTCTATCTAGTCTTTTCCTACCCAAAGCCGCCAAGGCTGCCAGCAAATCCTATTGGCCGACTCTGCCTCTACCAGTTGCTGCACCCCTTCTGCATCAATTAACTCCCCATTCCAAATTTTTTTCCTTTACTATAGATGGAATGTGTGGTGTCAAAAAGACTGCCCCAGATCCCTGACCCAAGGCCTGTGTGGTTAAGCAATCACCTGGGCGAAGGTCAAATTTGCAACCTAGCTCCGAACCAAGTCCCATGCTATCTCCTGACCCTGCACTACCCACCAATTGCTTCTCCCCCACTGGTCTCAGAAATCCCTGTGACTTCCACTGCCGCACACCTCACTGTATTCCATTCTCTCCCAAATTCCCTACCCCTAGGCTCCCTCTCCTCTTCGTTTATCCCCACATCCTCATTGCCTACCTCACCTGCCTCAACTGTTGCTGAAAAATCATTACCTGAACCTCCGTATGGAGTCCTGCCTGGAACTGATGGACCAGCTGTAACCACCTCCTTCACTGCTCACTGCCTCTTCCCCTGTGCCATTACTCTTGACATGGAATGCCATCTTTTCTGAATGGGTTACTGCTCTGCAGCCGCCTCTGTTGTTGACAACTCTTGAAACAGTTTTTCATCTTGAGCACCTATAGCCTCCCAATGCTGCCGCAGTCTCTGTATGTTAGCCATCTGCAGAGAGGGGAAAAAAAAACACACACACATTATTAAACCAACAGCAAGTGTCATGTACACCATTCTTTTCTTCCCAACTCTTAGTAGCACCATACTGTAAGCCTTACCCTGCATTATGGCCATAATCATAAGCTCCCTGAATCAACCTTGTGCATTACAGACAAAGCCACCCACCAACAAACCCACAAGTTTCATTTGAACCACTGTACTAGTCTCAATTACAATTGTTTTAATAATCAGCCCTGCCAAGCCTCAAACCCAGAACCCTGTACACTACAATCACAGCAACATACCACTATTCTAGATGCTATCAAGTTACCAAAGAATACAAATACTACAGAACCAGACCTTTATACAGAACATCTTCACAATACACATTCAAATCATTTATGTTAAACTTTAGTTAGACTTTTTCAATTTATGCAAAATCAGGCAATAGGGATATGCATCTAAACTATTAAATCTTGTCAATCCATATTCTTAATAAATTAATAAATCTTGACTTGAAAAAACACAGTCCCCGAGCCGTACTTAAATTTCCCGTGGAACCTTCCTGCCACTCCCGCATTAGCCTTATATTACAAATTATTTTATTTCCTTTTCTCTTTTTTTTAATACATATTTTATACATACACATATATATGTATATATATATATATATATATATATATATATATATATATATATATATATATATACACACATATATATATATATATATATATATATATATATATATATATATATATATTATTTTTTTTAAACCAGTCCTAAAGCCTGGAACAGCTTCATTAAACCAGGGACCTAAGCCTATCCACTACCCAGATCTGACCAAGCTGTTCTCTCCCAAAGCTCACTAGTAAACCGATGAGCTCTCCCATCATGCTGTGCCAACATCTGCAGGCCTCACTGCATATATGTGAACCCATGAGATCTGCCATTCATTAGGCAATGAAGTGCAGCCAGTAGACCAGCAATCGCAAGAGGCTCACTGAGGGCACCTGGATTGCCACAATAGCCATAACTAGCAACCTCCATGACCTCCAAAGCTGATCCACCCCCACCAGGCAAACAAAAGCCATGAGGCCACCAGGAAATGACAGGGAAGCAAGCAGGAACACAACTACCACAACCAATGACCAACCAAGAATCCCCTCAACAACAAGAATATGGACAATCAATGGAACCGATCCTCCCACCAGACCAACTGTTCTCCACAAGGCCACCAGGGACAAAAGAAAACCACTGCAACCTCCTCAAACTGAGGTAAGCCAGCATAACCAGCATAACTCTTTTCTTTGCCTGCACCATTCACACCCAACATCCAAAACCACGCTATCCTCACTCAACCATGTGACCATGCCTTTGCAGGCTGTACAACCCTCCATTTACACAGCCATCCCACCTTCCTGCTTGTTCTGTCTTCTATTATCCACCCCCCACAAACTTATAATAGCCCCCTCAGCTAAAACCTTCTAAAGAAAGGGAAAAAAAACACATAATCCATCATGAAGACCTCCTCTACAACACACACGCTCCAAGGGCTACATGGTCATCTGGAATTGGTTAGCTTCACCAACTGTCACCAACTCACGCCTGAATGTGACACCACTTTCTCTGTTCCCAAATATATCAGCTAAGCTAAGTCACTCCCTAACCTACCTCATTTCCCCTAAAGCTCTCAAACCACTTAACCCCTTATTGTCCAAAACCTAATTCCTGTTACCTGACTTCCATATCAAAACTCCCCTTCCCCCTTTTCCACCTAAAATACCCCCCCCCCCAGTCACCAAAGAGGGTCCTGGACTAATTAGTTTGTCCCAAACCTCATATATGTATATATATATATATATATATATATATATATATATATATATATATATATATATAAATATATGTGTGTGTGTGTGTGTGTGTATATACATATATATATATATATATATATATATATATATATATATATATATATATATATATACACACACACACACACACACACACACACACACACACACACACACATTTATATCAAAAATATATGGGTCCTATTTATTTTATCGACAGTACTGTTCATCGAACCGTACTTTGTCGAAATTACTTTAGCGAAAGTGCATTTTGTTGAACATGCACTTTCGCTAAAGTAAACAAATAAAAAGGAAAACATGCAGTTTGCATGTTGCTTTAGTTGTACATCAACGTATACTGTTGATGTACAATTAAGGAAAGTTTTGTTGAGATTATAGGTTCATAGGTAAGTACTAGGCTATCTGCCCGAAAACATTTACAAGCCTAGCCAGAATGTGTTTCGCCGCCTCCTTAGATTAGTTCCCTGTGCTTCTGTCCAGCAGAGCCATTGAAGTGATCCCTCGGGTAAACTTTCTATTTTCCATCCACTATTCAAGGTTTCTCTTGAAGAGGGTTAGCGAGAAGCTCTGCCTAATGTAGATTGGAATCTTGTTTCAGAGCATGGGAAGTCTCTGGGACAGGACTCTATCCCTCCAGCATGTCCTATTTATTGTTGTGGCAAGGTTTAGATCCCTGGAGTGTGTGGCTCGAGGGGATATGGTTTTCTTTAGGTGGAGCATGTCCATCAATTCTAGGTTGGACATGGCCTTGTATGTCAGACAGAGATCACCTCTGAGTAGGCGGTATTCAACAGAGTACAGCAGGAGTTTCTTCAATCGAGCTGCATAGGGCATCTGCTTGAGGCCAGTGATCCTCTTAGTGAGGTACTTCTGTGGTCTTTCCAGTTGTTGCAGGTGTCTTGTAAGGTACATCCCATTTGGGGCATTGTACTCTATGATGGGTCTGATGAGTGATGTGTAGAGGGGCCCAATGACCTCTTTCGATCTGGATGCAAACCCTTTTGTGATTAGGTGGGCCACATCGAAGGATTTGCTAACCACGTTGGCAATGTGATTATCAAAGGAGAGGTTACTGTCTACTTGGGTCCCCAGATCCCTTATTACATCTTCCGTATTTAGGGGGCTACCACCTATGTGGCAGTTTGTGGGTACTTTGTTTTTTCCAAAGGGCATGACTATGCACTTTTTGGTATTTAGCTTGAGGCCATGGTTTTGACACCAGGTATCTGTCTCAGTGAGACCCTTTTCAAGGATGTCTGTGTCAGTCAGAGAGTCAATTATAGCCCCTAGTTTGCAGTCATCTGTGAATCTGGTCAGCCATAGTCCTCCTGTGCTTGCCTGTACCTCTGAGAAGTAGATGCCAAACAGGAGGGGTCCTAGGACTGAGCCCTAGGGAACGCCACTTGTAACCGGTTTAGAGTCAGACCTAGCTCCCTCAACTCTTGCCATGTGGGTTCTGCCCATGAGCCATTTGGCAACCCATCTTGTGATGTAGGAGTTTATGTTCAGGCTGGTGAGCTTGTCTACAATACCCGAGTGGGAAATGGTGTTGACGGCCTTTGCGTGGTCTAGGTAGGCTGTGTGGACCACCTTTCCCTCGTCTATAGCCTTGGTAACTGTGTCAAAGAAGTCCACCAGGTTTAGGAGGCATGATCTGCCTTTAACAAAGCTGAACTGGGTAGGATCCAGTGTTTGGAGATTTCCAATGTCTCTGTTAATGAGATCCATGATGATGTGCTCCATAGCATTGCAGACCAAGCTAGTCAGACTTATAGGGTGATAGTTCCTGGGGTCCCTTGTGGCTCCACCTTTGTGGAGTGGAATAACTGTTGCTGTGCACCACTCTGTGGGCATGTAGCCTGTGGAGAGGCTGAGTTTAAACAGTGTGTTTAGGTGAGGGGTTAGTTCATCTTTGAGCTCATGTAAGACGCAGCCTGGGACACTGTCTGGTCCCATTGATGCTGTGTTTTTGGCTTTGGAGAGGGTTGTTTTAACCTGAGTGTCTGCGATTACAGGTGAACTACATTCTTCTTGTATAGTTATGGGCCCTTTGGGGGTGAGAGTGGGGTGAAGTTTGCACTGAGCCTGTCTGCCACGATGTTGGCTATATCGGTCTGTTCAGTGTATTTTGTGCCATTCTGCACTAACTCTGAGCAGATCTGAGAATTGCCACTTAGTTTCTTGACATAGCTAAAGAATGATTTATGGTTATCTTTGGAGTCCATGGCAAGTTTTCTTTTGAAGCTAGCCTTAGATGGATTTATGAGGGAACGTAGTTTCTTGCTGTTACTAATCAGGGATGTCTTCCCTTCTTGGGATTTTACTCTTTTCTGTACTAGTTTCCTCCTTCTATTGTATATATTGTTTATGGCAGGGGTCCACCAGACTGGTTTCCTTTTCTTGGAGGAGTGAGTCTTGGTTTTGTTTGGGATAGCACGATCCATGCATTCTTGTAGGTGCCCATAGAGTGCATTAGTAAAGGATTTTGCAGCTTGAACAGCATTATCTTTTTGCATAGGGGCTTTGAAACTTCCCACCTCGGTCTTAAGTAACGTGAAGTTTGCTTCTGAAAAGTTTTCAATGGTGGTTTCTTTGACCGGGGATGTTGGCGGAATGTGGATATCCAGAGTGATTAGTTTATGGTCAGATCTAACCAGCGAGGGGTTGACCTCTGGTGTGGAACACCAGTCGCCCATGTTGGTGATGACCAGGTCCAATATGTTGTCACCTCTGGTGGGGGTGTTGACCAGTTGATCCAGGTCATTTGAGTTTATAAATTCTAGGAAATGTTGAGCAAGGGTGTTTGTACTTGAGTAGTTCTCCCAGTTAATTTTTGGGTAATTGAAATTACCCAATATCATTGTGTTTGGTAGGACCTTTATGTTTCCCAGCGTTTCCAGGAATGCGGAGTGGGAGTCCTGGGACATGGTGGGTGATCTGTAGCAAGCTATAATTTGAAAAGCAGTTTTGCCCATTATTAGTTGCACGTGGATGATCTCTGAAGCATCATGCTGTGCTACTAACCTGAATGTGTGGGTATCCTTGATGAATATGGATACTCCTACGCATTTTGTATTTAGGTCTGGGTTTTGTAGCCGAAAGGTATGGTATGAGTTGTAGCCTGGTAGTGCTGTGGTACTCTCTGGAGCCTTAAACCTGGTTTCTGTTACTGCACATATATCGATTTTCTCTATACTGAGGAGTGCCTCGAGTGCATGCATTTTGAGGTTTAGACTTCTGGCATTGAGTAGCATTACCCTCAGTTTTTGGTTACTTGTGCTATGTACGGTGGTGGGTTTGTCTTTTGAGCCTTGCCTAAAAAAGGCACTATGGGGGTGGCAAGAGACTTGGCCAGTATTCGAAAGCCCAGGCTGACAGACACTGGATCCCCTTTGAATGACACCAGAACCATAGCCAATTGTTGAAACTGATAATTTTTTCTCTATACTGTGGTATCATTCTTGGTGAGGGCAGGATGCTACTCAGGGTCAGGGTCATACCGGCCTGGGCTATGTGATCAGAGAGGTCCTCCATGTCTCTTTTCATGTAGTCCAGGGAGGTATGGCTCAGGTCATTCACACCAACATGGACAATGACAGAGTCATATTTGTACTTGTTCTGGAGTGACCTGAGTGCTTGTGTTGTGTGGCGGATCCTGGCACCTGATAGGTAGCTAACAGTAACCTTCTCCTTGTTCAGCCTAATGAGTGGGACGTCAGTGTGCCTGACTATAGAGTCACGTATTACTAGTGTGTTGGGTATGTTATTTTGCCTTAAGGGCTGTGATTGTGTGGCACACTGGTTTTGTGAAGTATGTGTTTCATGGTTTGTGTTGGGGGGTGGAGGTTGCATGGATGTCTTCTTTGGCGATCTCTGTTGCTTTTGCATATTTTTATTTAGAGCCACTGAGTATGTTTTTGTGTATTTATGTGTGCTTTTTGCTGGTGCTGGTTTCATAGGTCTATGTGAGACTGGTGGTGTGATGCAAGTTATCAACTTCTCCTCTTGACTGCATGGTGCAGTCTTTGGTTGAGAGAGCTTAGCCTCCAGATTGGCTGTATAATTGCATCTCTAGGAGGCGAGGGTTGTCTGTGTACATGAGACAATTGTAACATTGCCTCAAAAAGCCCAGATTCACCAGTTGGACCAGAGAGTACACCTGAAACTGCCCTTTGGACATGCCTGGACAGGTACAGTGAACTTTGTTAATGATTGGCAGGTAAGGTCAAATAGAGAGCCTTGTCCTTCTCTACAGTATAAGGGGGTCTATTGCTAAGGTTTATTAGTGCTTGCTTTGAGTTTTGAGCAAGTGCCGGGATGAGAAGTGAATGGTTTGAGTGCTTAAGTTGAAAGTTTGTCTAGTTCCAAGGGAAAAATTGAAGAGTAGACCTTGTGGAGCCTGGAATAGCTATACCCTAGCTAACCTGCGGTACCCGTTGCACAAAACTGTGCAAATGAGGGTTTTAAAGCAGGGAAATGAAAGAGAGAGACATTAGCCCAAAATGGCCAATAAACTACTAATTTCTGGCTGAAACCACTCCTCCAGGGACAGATAGGCTGCTCAAAGCTCCCTCTCTCACAGTGAACAGAGAAACTTCCTTCTATCCAAGTAAGGTATGGGCAAACACAGAAACCTGTAACACAGCCCTGAATTCAGCACTAACCTGAAAACTGGACTATACTAGCTTAGAAAGGCAGGAAAACAAGATCGTAGTATAGTGGGGGTAAGGGAATATTCCCTTTTCCCCACTATAGTACAATCTTGAAGTGAGAATATTAAAGTAGGGGGGGTGTGGGGGGTATAGCCCCCCACATGGGGGTGCAGGGGGGCTTGCCCCCTGCATAACACTGTTTAGCACGTTATTTCACTTTTTTAGTTAGGTTTTTTTTTATTCCGCGAAAGTGCATTTTCGATGGAATGCACTTTCGCGGAAGTGAGTTAGAGGAAGTACGGTTTGATGAACCGTACTTTCGATTTAAAAATGTAGATTCATATATATATATATATATATATATATATATATATATATATATAAATGTGTAAAATAGATGCATGGCCAACTGCTGTGTATATATCTAGGGAGTGCTTCTGTACGCAAAGTATAAAGGGTTTTGTCATGTTTTGTGTGCATATGCTTCTGTTTCTTGAGCTAAGATGGTGAAAGCTATGACTGCAATGTATGGATATGCTATAAGAAATTATGGTACTTTAAACCGGTGTCTCTCCCAACTGCTATTCAGTCTCAGCATTGGTATATGTAAAGTAGTCGGGGGTGGGGTATAGTTGGGCTACGCTTGCAGACCAAATTATTGGGGCATTGTTTTCTTTGTGTCATTTTGCTTATTATAGTTGTATTTTATAGCTGTGGACAGCATACCTCTCAACCACTTAGCACAAGAGTTGTGGACAAAGCCAAAGTTAAATGGTAGACAGAGACCCAGAATCACAAACAGATTTTTAATATTGCTTTTATAAACATAAAAAAGTTGCTGTTGTAATAGTAGATTTTGCATTATAATGCATTTCTGAAGGATATCAACCTTGAAATTTAAATGACTGATTATGTAATGACTTCAGTTCTCAGTGATTTGCCTGAAAGCCACAGATTATATTAGACAGATCAAAAATATAAGGCAAAAATGTGGGCATTCTGCAAAATTCTAGACAGTTGAAAGACATCATGGTCAGGTATTTTTGGTCTGCCATTTTGTGCAGTTGTTTTTAGCAGTTGTCCTGTTTTGTTCTCTCATTTTAGTCATTTATTGCTATTACAATCATATTCATCCAAACATATACACCCACATATGTATGTATATATATATGTGGGTGTGACTAGGACCTTTATAAGCCTAGCACTGTAACCTAAATTTATCCCTCAAGTTATGTATTTTAGACATTTATATAGAGGTGATTGTTCGATACAACATGATTTACTGAGTACGTCTCTCCATCAGAGATGAAAAATAACGTTTAAACCAAGGACCTATTGATCTGCATTCAAATGCTCTACCACAGAGCTATACTCTCATTTCAAACACATATACCCTATACCCTCATTTCACACACACACACACACACACACAGACACACACAGACACACACACACAGACACACACAGACACACACAGACACACACAGACACACACAGACAGACACAGACACAGACACACACAGACACAGACACACACAGACAGACACAGACACACACAGACACACAGACACACACACACACAGACACACACACACACACACACAGACACACACACACACAGACACACACACACACAGACACACACACAGACACACACACACACACACACACACACACACACACACACACACACACACACAGACACACACACACACGTTCATAGTTAGGTACTAGGCTATCAGCCCTGGGGCCTATATAAGCCTAGGAAGGTCCCAGCAGCCAAGCACAAGCACACAAAAAGTCAAGGCGTAGTTAGTAGCTAAGTCCACAATACGAACATTTCCCTTAATTGTGAGGTGATGATGAATACTCAAGGTGACTTTAGAATTTTTAATTTCTCATGTTTAACAGTAGATTCAGTACTGGTGGACCTTCTTGCTAAAGGCCAGACATTTGTCCCTACGTCTAAAGCCAACATTGTTGATTCAGTTATTGACTTGAGGTTATTTATCAGGAAACTGAATTTTAAAATTTTATTTGGCCAAGAGAACAATGTAAACAACCCATTCTACATAACTAGCACATTTTCTCCACAAATTCACCCTACTTTGTTATTGTATGAGCAAATGTGTGAATTAGACCTATATAATTTACTTGATATTCAAAGAAGAGGTAGAGATAAGTACAATAACACAACAAAAGTGGAATGGCAGGCACTTAGGTTTTTACAGGAAGCACAGGTTAGGGTGATGCAGCCAGACAATGGTGGAGGGCTAGTTATAATGAATAACAATGACTACCAATGAAGAATGGAGAAAATCATACGAACAGACGCCTATAGAGAAGTGTCACGTAACGAACTGAACATGGCCTATGGGAGGATTCGGTCACTAATAGAAGAACTGTTTATAGAGGCCAGAATTGATGTAGACATATATAATTACACCAGCATGCCAGCTCCCAGAATTCCGATCTTATTCAGGATTCCCAAAATCCATAAATGCATTAATGATCCCCCAATGAGACCTTTCAGTTGAAGAAATATGTAACGTCACAGCCTCAGGTTTGTAAAGATTGCTGGTCATTTTTAGCTAACATCCAAAAGTTGAAGTTCAGACATAATCTGAACTTCTTGACTATTGACGTGAAGGATCTTTGCACGTCTATCCCACATGTGGAAGGGATTGAATGGCTTAGATTGCTACTATATGAGCTAGGAGCACCTAATGATGAAATTAGTCTCTTGGCAGAAATAGTAGAACTGGTTTTGTCAAACAATTACATCACATTTGGTAGAAAATTCTATGCCCAAACAACAGGCATAGCCATGGGGTCACCATGTGGAGCTAGTTTTGCTAATTTGATCATGGCATATTGGGAGAGGGAATTTGTGTTTAAGGTATCTAATATTATAAATAAAATTCAATTTTATACTAGGTACCTGGACGATATTTTTATACTGACAGATAGGAAAGTGAAAGAGGTGTAAAACCTAGTGTCCTACATTAATAACACAACTTCATTTTTAAAATTTACTTTCACATATAATGAAACTAACATTGCTTATTTTGGATGTCTTATTGAATAATGACTTACATAAAAATAGCTATTTTGCAAACATCTATAGAAAAGACACATATTCTGATGCCTTCCTTCATTTTACTAGCTGCCACCCTTTGGTCCAAAAGAGGTCTGTAGTAAAAGGACAATTAGTTAGGGCTGCCCGCATGGTGACTAGGAAAGACGACTTTTCACGAGAATGTGATAAGTTAGAAAATATGTTCTCCAAAAGAGGATATCCCACCCAACTGATCAGGGAACTAACTGAGGAGGTAAAAGGGAAAAGATCGAGAGGCCTTTACCAACCTATCCTGTTTGATATACAGGAGTTAGGTCAACAGGATTCTCAAATTAGTGATAAAATCACAGAAAAAGCTCCCTTGGTCGGGGTTAACCTAATCACGAAGTTTAATTTGGATGGTTATAACATCAGAGAGATCATCTATAAAAACTAGGAGATCATTAGATCAGATGCTGTATTGACCTGTAAACTGAAAGACCCCCCAAAGTAATGTTTAGAAGGGGCAACAACCTTAAATGTTTATTATCAAAAAAGAAAGATAATAGGCAAAGGACAGTAAAAGCAGGTATGACTAAATGTGGTAGATGTACATATTGTCCATATATGGACATAGGGGAAAGATTCAACATCAGAGGGGTAGACTATAGGATGCCACAGAGATTTGATTGTAATACAAAAGGTGTGGTTTATTTGGTGTGCTGCCAGAATTGCCCTGTTTTCTACATAGGGAAAACAGACTTGAAATTTAAGGAAAGTGTGTATGAACATCGTTACGGCACCCGAACCTTGAAACAGGATAGCGCAATTGCTAAACACATCCTAGACTGTCCTACACATTCATTTAAATTTAGAGCTATAGACTCAATTAAGCTGGATGAGATGAGAGGAGGTCCTAGTTCTTTGATGTTGGAAAAATTAGAATTAATGTGGCAAACACGGACCAGAGCCTGCCAGTACCCAGGATTGACCGAATATTATTCAATCAAATGTATATTAAAACTGAAAAGCCTAGCAAGATGAGATTAATAGCTGGGGAGACACCTTACTTAGGGGTTGGGGACTAGGTTCAATACATTTCTTCAGCAAATATTTATTCTTGATATTTTAGATATTTTTTACATCATATGGTTGAATTTAAATTGTTAACTTTTAATGTCTTCAGACATATTCATTTATGTGCAGCCACACATTTTACGTGTAGTTTAAGGGGTCTTTATGCACATTTTTAACACTCTTAATATATTTGGAATTTTAAGAGTTTTTAACATTGGTATAGGATTTTATTTCAAAGTGTTTCACACTTTGAAATATTTTAGAACACCTGATTGCAATGAGTTTAATTCACCACACCACTATCCAGGTTTTGGGTGTTGGTGTAGAATAGTTTACAGCGGAGCTTACTAAGTACAGTGAACTGTTGCTTTAAATGCAGGCTCCACTACGTAGTGCTGTTACGTATACTCACAACTAACAAGGTGGAGGTGAATCGTAAAAATCAGTCAATAATGATAGAAACAGTTCAACTATTCTTTATGACTAAAGGACAAAAAACATTTTTCTAACTTGGATATTGTAATTATCAAAAGAGTGGTGGTTACTACTTGAGTATGGATAGACAGGTAACAAACTGTTTTATTTCAGTTTGTGAATGAATAACCAGTTATGTATCCAACTAGCCATAAAGGTTTAAAATTATATTAAATCGAATAGGGATTTAATGTTTTAGTGAAGGTTTGTAAGAACCTTAGGTTCAAAGCGGCTGTAGTAAGGTCTGGAATGTTGGGGTTACTAACTGAAGCGTTGCATCTGGAAATGTGAATGTAAACAGGATTGTAGTACTGTTTGATACTGAATTGCAAAGCTATCACATTGAAATGGTTGGTAATAACCTAATGAATTAATTGATGGAGTGGTAATTAGACATTGGGTAGGGTATTTAATGGGTTGCTTTACACTTGAAACTTTGTCTGAGGAAGCCTCACTATCAGTCAGTCGAAAAGCACTTTACATTATTTTTGCTGTTCGCTGTTTGCTATTTTTAAATAAAGACGTGTTCGTATTGTGGACTTGGCTACTAACTACGCCTTGGCTTTTTGTGTGCTTGTGCTTGGCTGCTGGGACCTTCCTTTTGCTGTAGTAAGGAGTTTTCAGTTTGGCTTGTGTTTTTAGCCTATATAAGCCTAGCCAAAAGGTTCCCTGGCTTTCACCACCCAAGAAAATTATTTTCCTGTGCCCCTGTCAAGCAGTGCTGCAGAATTGATCCCCAGGGTGAATTTTCTATTTCCCATCCAGTCGTCAAGATTTTTCTTAAACAGAGTCAATGAGGAGCTTTGCTATATATATATATATATATATATATATATATATATATATATATATATATATATATATATATATATATATATATATATATATATATATATATATTTATAGGTCTCCTGCATTTTACTGAATGCATTTTTGTCAAACACAGGGGTGTGATTTAATGTCGCTGGTGCAGATGGCCGAATGGTGGATATACTGATGAAATCGCAATAGAGATATGTGGGTTTGGAGGAGTGAGGCAGTGTGTGTGAGTTAGAATTACAGTTGGGGAGAGTGAAGGATGGGTGCTGTGTATTTGTGTGTGAGTTTGAGTATTTTAGGATAAGTGTTAGCTAAGGGGATAGAGGTAGTGCTGTTGTGTGTGTTTGTAAATGTTTGTATGTCTGACTCTGTCTTGTGTAGTGTCAGTGTTACAGGAAGATTGTAAGGTTTTAATGACATTAAGATGTAGGGTTACAGTTGGGGGAAGGGGCAGCATTAGGGTTAGGGTTAGCACCCATTACTAGGGGGTGGAGCATGAGCCACTAGGAAGGACCTTTCACTACTTCATGCAGCACCTGGGTCAGATGTTCACTGTGGTCACTCAGGAACTTCCTTTAATCTTTGGAGCTGTTAGATGGTGCCTGAGGGTTTAAATAGCAGCAAGGAAGAGGCCTCAGGGAAGGAGCAGCATGGAAGAGGTGGAAAGTGGGAATTAGGGGAAAAAGTTGTTTGATGTGGAGCTTGCAGGATGTAAGCAAAGATTATTTTCTGATGGCTGTTACAAATGAGCATTGCTTGGCTGTCTCCGTGAAAAAGGAAAAAAAGAGTATGTTGAAGTAGTGCAGATAACAGTAATGGCATGAAGATGGCTTGTCGATGATGTTCTGCTAAAATAATTGAGCAGGATGATCCAGGTGACAGTTCTGCTGTTTTATGTGCTGAGAAGGCGGATAACTTTTTTGGAAGTGCTGAGGATGGCAATGTGTTAAAGGAATCAGGTGTTGTGGCAGCAGAAAATGCAGCCATTAAAACTTAAGCAGCAGTGACAGGAAGTTAAAGAAGCAAGGCACAACAAGCTGAGAAGATGTCAGGTTTTGTGGCAGCAGATAATGCAGTAACTTGAATATTTGCAGCAGTAACAGCAGGCAAAAAAAGGACAGCAGCAATAAACGCTAAGTAAAACTATTTTTAAAAAGAGACCAGCAGACCAGCTGTGATAATAAAAAGAAAAAATCCTGTTGTAATAGACAAACATTATGTATGGTACAATTTGGTAAATGATCCAGGTTTTAAAGCTCAATAAATTTGATCTTAACATTTGAAACTGATGGACCTAAGATGACATATCTGGAAACGTGTAAAAAAAAATGGAGGTCATTTATCCGTGAAACAATTATGTGTTTTCTGGTAGTAACTTAAATGGTAAAAAATGTTACTTTGAATTTTAGAACTAATGAACTTGAAGACTACAATGTTAAAAAAAATGGAAGCAGGGTCTGTGTGAAACTGTTGATAATATTGTGAAAGTTAGAAATGAGAGAAACTTATGGAATGGAGGGTAGAGGTTGGAAGCTGAAATGTGAAAAAAATATGGTGAAACTTTTGCCAAGGGTTATTTCTGTGGTTTGCCATAAAGAGACATTACAATACGTTGGCCAGCCTAAATCTTTTTTTTTTTTTTTTTTTTTTTTTTTTTGGTGGGGGGGGACTTTTCTCATTTAATTAATGACTGTGACAAGGTACAATATAACCAATGTGGGGAGAAAGGATATAAAGCAAGAAAGTATGTGTTTGAATACAGGCTGTGTTGAAAAAGGGAGACTTTTGGATGGATCGTCAGGAGTAAAACTGAAAAAGAAAGCATGCATGTGGAAGGACAACAAGAAGCTGGGGGAGAGGGTGAACTAAGTGAAGTAGAAATTGTAGAAGAAGTGAAATTTGGCACAGACAAATTTGTCACGGGACTGTTTAATGTGGGGTGGCGGGTGCTGGGTGATAGCTGTGTTAGGTTATTTGGGTGGCTGTGAAGGGTTATGAAAGGGTTAAGTGAGTTGGGATTTGAAGGGAAGTGAAGTAGTACTAGGGATGTGGCTTGAAGGGTTTTTGAAAGGAAATCCAGAGTGAATAAGCACATTTTGGTGTGGTCTTGTTGCCCTCCCTACCTGACCCAATTGATTTTGGTTTGAGGTTGTTGGGTGGAGAAGAGGGTCAGGCCTGACCCTCTTCTGTTCCCCCTCTACAGGATAGTGGATGAAAATTGGTATTTTTGAGGAATTAAGGTGAGCGGGGATGCTGCCTTTATTGTTTATCCAAGGTGAGCGGGTACGCTGCCTTGTCTTTGGCTATTGTATATATGGGTGAGCGGGTACGCTGCCTGTATGTTTATTTGATGTTTGATAACAGTTTTGTTGTTCCTTAGTGAACTGTATTCAAGGGGTGAGCGGGAACGCTGCCCTTATGTTTGTCTTTTATGTCCAATAAAGTTATGTTCAGCAATTTATCACAATAAAGGTCGTCAAACATCTTTGGGTGTTTGTGTATTTATTGGGACCGTGACAAAAAATATTGAGGGGAAAAGGAGAAGAGAGAGAGAGAGTGAGTGCATGTAGGAAAAGAGGTTAGGAAAAGGGATTGATACTAATATATTTTTCTGAAGTTCTAGCCAGTGAAAAATCTGATTCTGAGGATCAATGATTATTTGTACATAAACCCAGATAAAAAAAATTATTCAGTTGGTGAAAAGAAAATGAAAATTTAAAAATATTCCCCCTAAACTTAAAAAGAAAAAAGCAATAATTTTAGAGCTCTTTCAGTAAATGTGAACAGTACTACTAACACTGTAAGAAGGACAGGGATACTGGAGTTGTGTGTTAATGTGACACAGATGTTGCTCTGTTAGAGGAAATAAGATACCTGACAAGTGAAGAAAGACTGCAAACAAATGAATGTGGGGTGGAACTATAATAAGGAACTAAGGAAGTGAATGATTTTGTTTTCTGGAATGGCTGTGTTGTGTGAAAAACAGCAAGATAATAAATGTAACATTGGTAAGGATGGGAAAGAGAACATGTTTATAGAATTAGGTGGTGCAGTGGTTAGCATTGCCGCCTCATAGCAAGAGGTTGTCCGGTTCGATCCTAGTCTGGGGTGCCTTTTGTGCGGAGTCTGCATGTCTTCCCTGTGGTCGTGTGGGTTTCCTCCGGGTGCTCCGGTTTCCTGCCACATCCCAAAGACATGGTGTAAGTGGATTGGACACTCTAAATTGGCCCTAGGTGTGAGTGTGTGTATGTGTGTGCCTTCTGTGGAAGGTTGGGCAACTCGACACCGTAAAACTCCACTGCCAATCATGAGTGTACAAGGTGATCCACTGTGTCGACCCCTAACAGGGAAAAGAAGAAGATGCACATATATATAAAGAGTAAGGAAAGAGAGAATAAATCTATTTAAATATTAATGGCTAACATGAAAAGTAGATTTATATATTATATAGCAAGAATAAGTTTGACGAGTAAGATGTTGTGAAAGAAAAAAGTCACAAAAAAGATGTGGTGAAGTCCATGCACATAAACCAATATTACAGGCTGGACCATAAAGGGAGTATCATGTGAGGCAGCAGAAACAAGACTGAAAACAAGGTAAAAGGCATGAGTGACACTGGGGCAGTCTGCCTAGTTTGCATTATATGAATATGCACATTGTCGCTGAGTAAAGCTCTTCTATTTTGTTCTCCTTGTTGTACTTCGTCTCCTATGATTTTGGGTCATGTATCACCCTTGGGAATCTGTGACGGTAGATAATCCAGCTGTATAGGCTATCTGGAAGACAGTAGAGATAAAACCACTTAAAACAGAGGCTGCAATAGACTGGAACACGTGTACCAGTTGAAGTAGTAATCATTATGCATCTTGAATGCCATTATATAGTAAAGCTACCAAGAGACTTAAATGTAAAACTAGCACCTTCTTTGCTAGTAGACTACACAAGGATAATTTTATATACTTATTCATATAGCTGTTTCAGATTTTCTTCTTTTTGGCTTTTACCTGGTTTCAAAGCTAAGCAAATGGATGGGTTAAAGGGGTAATATGCATTAAAGAGGGATTAATACATACAGTACATGCCTACTTGCTTATTCTCCATTTGTTTTTATTCTCTATTTTTATTTCATTTTTGGTTTCTTTCTCCAACAAAGTAAAGTGTTTGATTTTTTTTTTAGATTTAAACTTTTAAGGATTAATTTAGTGCTATTTTATGTATAATGGTTTGTTTCTATTTTCTTTATCTAAACTACTACAAAGTAGGCATCAAAATCTTTCAGTAAAGGATATGTCTTGTGATTGTCGAGAATACTGAACATAAATAATAGTACATGCATAATAACTAAGAATACGTACGTAACTCGTGTAATAACCAAGAATACATACATGCATTTTTGAATGAGATCAGGAAGGCAGCAGTAAAAAGGTGGGGCCTGCATTCACTTTTCTCTTAGTTAGTAGTATATAATTAAAGGCAAGGATGTTTAAGTCCATTGTATTTATTTATTTATTTTCGGTTTACCAACGTAGAGTAATGATTGACTTTGGCCATGCTTGGGCTCAGCCCAGTTTACATACATAGTAACATTAAAGTAAAGGTATAATTATATTATACAATACAGTGATATAACATTACACAGATGTAACATGATACAAAAACAAAAGTGAAAGATATTTTCAAGTTCAGGATGGTTCTGATTAAGTTCAAGTTGAAATTCACTATGTTATGGAGTCCTTTATTTCCAAAGGACTTTCTAGCCACATCAAAATAGGGTTAGCACCTGTCCCACTTTGCGAGGGACAGTCCCTCTTTGAGCAATTGTGTCCTGCAAAAAAATTGAGAAAATGGCAAATGTCCTGAGATATTAAGACAAAAGTATTTCTTATATTTTCTTTAGTAGTTGCATAAAACAGTTATTTTGTATTGTACATGCCTAAATGTTATAAGAAACAAAATAAGCAACTCAAATGCTACAAAAATAAGCTTTGATTTTGTTAAAAAGTGAAGTTCGTTCCTCTGTACTTGCTGTGGGTATGTTTTGTCCTGCAAAATCTGATGTTTCTACAAAAAATGTCCCACTTTGGGCATTTGAAAAGGTGGCAACCCTACAACAAAATGAACAAAGATACAGAGAGAAATTAGAGGAAAGAAAAATATGTTCACAAGAAAAACTGTCAAAAGCTTCAAACACAAATTCATGTTCAGTAATGCAATAGATTCATGAAAAACATTATATAGACTAAAATACCTTGGGCTGTTTGGTAAAAGAAGCAACTGAGGATGTGCTAAAATATAAAGACCAAAATCTAGAGATTTTTGAAAGTTATAAAAAAGAATATGGACATGAGAAAGACAGATCAGTTGTGGTATAATATTTATGCAAAGGAGAAAGCCAAATTAATTAATACAAAAAAACAGCTCCAAAGATATTTAAAAATGGAACTCTCGGAACATATGCCCAAGGCTGGTATGAGCCTAGCACTGAGCAGCATTTTACCTTCTCCAAGGGTGATGCCACAATGCAAACAAGTAACTGACTTTAATAATTGGCTTAGTTTCTGGTGTCATTCTTTAATGGGTGCAATATTTGTCAGCATAGCAGGAGATGGTCAACAAACCATGCTGCTTTGCTAGGGATGGTCTGCACCTCTCCCCTCTAGGCTTTTGAAATATAAGCTAAAACACTGTCTTCCCCCATACGGCCTTTTTTAGGCAATGACAAAGTGAAAGTACTTCAGGCATAGCAAATCAAATCCAAGAAAATCTAAAGGTATTATTGCTCAGTGCTAGGAATCTAAATAAAAACTCCACTCCCTAGAAACTCTCTTCACCCTAGAGAATGCTGATAACAAGCTGCCACTGACAGTGCAAGGTTATAATGCCTTTCACACATTAAACTAGCTACTAAGCAGGCAGGGACTAAAGGTGGAGGTGTCTCAATTTGCATCAAAAATAAAAATATCTCAATGCTGGCCAAACAGTACAATGCATTTGAGGTACTCAATATTCAAAACACCATAGGCAAAATCCAATACAATTTCCTTGCAAACTATAGGTCCCCCTGTATGACGTATTTAAACTTATTGGAAACATTCACCATCCAACCCAATACCATATTCATGGGTGACTTTAATTACCCTACTATTAAGTGGGAATCCTATGTGACATCAAACATACAGGCACAGACATTACTGGATTTTGTGAACACAAAGTCTCTGGACGAGATTGTCAGTAAACCAACCAGGGGTGCAACCATACTGGATCTGGTCCTCAGTAATATGGGAGAGTGATGCACACCTCCTAGTGTAATGTCTTCCCTTGTAAGGTCAGACCACAGAATGCTCTCCTTTGAAGTAAATTAAAACCTGGACCCCCAGCTAACCCTGGAATATTCAGGAACTGATCTAAGGCTCACTTCCTGCTATTAAATGTTAACTTGATAACATTTCAAGCCTGGATGAACCTTGGGAACACTGCTACCTATGCAGAAATGTTCACAGAAACCCCATGCAAGCATGTTAATAGCTGCATAGAGGCAGTTGTACTGAAGAGGAAGTACAGAACTAACAAAAAACATGCCACCTTGGTGGAATCACAAAAGCAATAGGCTGTATATCAGAAGTAAGGAAATTATGGCAAAAATTAGCCGTGCAGCACCCAGCAGGATAAAAACACTCTCATCAAACTAAACTAACAACTCAGGAGAAATAGTCCACCAAAGCCAGATTTGAGGTAAATTTAGCCTCCCAGGCCAAGGACAACTACAACACATTCTTTAGCTGTGCCCACAACCTCAAAGGTAATACACAATTGTGTGCAAAGCTCATTGTAAATGGAGCCTGCTATACTGAGCCAGATGATATAACAAACCTACTGGCTGACAAATGCAGCTCCAAATTTACCCCCCCCCTCAACTTTCCCTCAGGAAATACCATTGAATATAATCCCCCCTACTATCACTAGGGAACAGGTCCTTAATGATCTCTCTAAGGCCAAGAACACTGCATCAGTAGGCCCAGACAATATCCCAGGATACCTTCTAAATAGTATGAAATATAACCTATCAGGCCATCTGGAATTACTGTAACTGCAGCTTCCAAACAGGGTTTGTGCCTCATGAATGGTGAACAGCAACAGTCATCAATCTGCACAAAGATGGGCCATCTACAAACCCTGGAAACTACAGTCCCATAAGTCTCACTAGTCTTGTATGCCAAGCCATGGAAAGAATTGTCATGGAAATGATCAATAATGATATAGTAAACCTCCAGACACTGGACCCAACCCAATTTGGTTTCATCAAGTGCAGGTCATGCCTAATCAATCTAGTTGACTTTTTTGAGAAGGTCACCACGGCAATGAATGAGGGCAAAATGGTTCACACTGCATAACTTGACCTGGCCAAGGCATTTGACACAATAGTCCACTCTGGCATTGTTCACAAACTCAAGATGTTAGGTACAAAGTCTCACTAGTCTTGTATGCCAAGCCATGGAAAGAATTGTCATGGAAATGATCAATAATGATATAGTAAACCTCCAGACACTGGACCCAACCCAATTTGATTTCATCAAGTGCAGGTCATGCCTAATCAATCTAGTGGACTTTTTTGAGAAGGTCACCACAGCAATGAATGAGGGCAAAATGGTTCACACTGCATAACTTGACCTGGCCAAGGCATTTGACACAATACTCCACTCTGGCATTGTTCACAACCTCAAGATGTTAGGTACAAACCCATATGTCACTTGTTGGATAGCCAACTGACTCACAGACTGGACCCAGGAAGTTAGAATTGTTGTGTCCACCTCTACAAACAGGCCAGTCACAAATAGAGTCCCTCAGGAATTGGTCCCTGGACTGCTCCTTTTTGGTATTTACTTCTCTGAAGTTGAGGCTATTGTCAATGGTCACTGGCTGACTAAATTTGTAGATGATTGCAAATTAGGAGCTGTCATTGGATCCCACACTGACACACATGTTCTCCAGGAGGGCTGACACAGGCAAACAACTAGTGTCAAAGCCATGGACTAAAACTAAATTCCAAGAAATGCATAATAGTGTCTTTCAGGAAGTCACCCACCCCTGGTAACCATCATATTAACAACACACCCCTTAGAGTTGACAGAGCAGTCAGGGACTTAAGGACACACATAGACAGTAATCTAGCCTTTGACAATCATGTGTCTACAGTAATGACAAAATCATACTATATTGCACTACTAATAAACAAAGGTATGGCATCTAGGTCCAAGGAAGTCATTGTTCCACTGTATTCAGCATTCGTCAGACCTATCATTGAGTACAATGCTCTTTTTGGTATGTGAAACTACTAACAGGCTATAAAACTGAATAACCGTAAACACCTCTGTACCCACAAGGACACAACTGACTTAAAAGCTTAATTTATTAAAAGTGTAGCACTTTCGTTCCCAAACAATAATGGAATTTTTTCAGAACTCTAGAGCAACTTTACTAAAACCTTTAAATACTTTAAACCAAGTCAGGTGACTAATTATTCAATTAAAATAACCAATAATATCAAAACCAAAATTATTTATATGGGTAAATTATTCCACAACATAATAAACACACACATCTCTCTCTCTCTCTACACACACACACACACACACACACACACACACACACACACACATATATATATATATATATATATATATATATATGTGTGTACAATAGTAATGTTAATAGTAAAAATAATTAATTACAATAACTATACCTCCCTCAACCATAGTAGTGTCTAATTTTTAAAAATAGGTGTTATTGAACATGACTCATTAAGCCCTGGATGACAAAGCATTGTCGCAATTGCCATATTAATTCTTTTTAGCTAAATGTTCATTCAGAAACACACCTTTAACATCCTAATTTACTTGTTCAATTACTGTGAAGGTGAATTTATGTTCCTGATTTCCCTGAATGTGCTTGCTTAATAGATTTACAGATTTCTTTTTCTTGATGTCCTGCATGTGTTCATAAATTCTTTCTTTTAACCTATGTGATGTTTTTCCCATGTAAAAAGCAGGACAAAGCATCCTATAGATGTTATACATATTTCTTGTTTTCAAAACCCAATTGATTTAAAAGCTCAAATTTATTAAAGGTTTAGCACCTTCATTCCCAAACAATAATGGAATATCTTCAGAACTATAGAGCAACATTACTAAAAAACATTAAATACTTTAAACCGTCACGTGACTAATCATTCAATTAAAATAATCAATAATATCAAAACCAAAATTATTTATATGTGTAACTTATTCCACAACATAAAAATACATATGTACAACAGTAATCTTAATAGCAAAAATAATTTATTACAATAATTATAACTCCCTCAACCGTAGTGGCGTCTAATTTGTAAAAATAGGATAATTTTTAAAAAAATGGAACTTCTTCAGAACTATAGATCAATATTATTAAAACCTTTATATACTTTAAACCAAGTCATGCGACTAATTATTCAATTAAAATAACCAATAATATCAAAACCAAATTTATAAATGTAACTTATTCCACAACATGATATATATATATACAACAGTAATGAGAATAGTAAACATAATTAATTATAATAACTCTCACTCAATTAGTGACTCATTTATAAAATAAGTGTAATTGAGCATGACTCATTAAGCCTGGATGACTTAAAGCATTAAGTCACAATTGCCATTATTAATTCTTTTTTATCTAAATGTTCATTCATTAACATACCTGCTACAAGGAGTAAAACTTATTTTGTAGCCAAATTTATATGAGTTATTGACACACAACTATATGTATTTTGAGGGTTAGTACTTCAAACAAAGCAGTGGCATTGCCATGGGGGGCAACATGTGCCCTCACTTTTGCTAATCTAGTCATGGAAAATTGGGAGAAAAATATACGTTTAGTAGTGTCTATAAAAATTATTGGGTATATTACACCCATTTTTTGGATGACGTTTTTATTGTATGGAATGACTCAATAGATAAATTGAGTTTGAGTATACTAATCATACAGTACCATTCTTGAAATTGACATACACCTGTTCTTTAGAAAAAATAGTTTATTTAGATGTTGAGTTAAAGAAAGATTTTGAAATAGAGAAATATGTATCTAACATTCATAGGAAGGAAACTTTCTGAAACACTAATTTACATTTTTCTAGCTGGCATCCCAGCCACCAGAAGATAGTGATGAAAGGCCAGGTGGTTAGATTAACCAGGATGGTATCTGACATGTATATGTTTATGAATGAATTTGACATCTTAGTTGGAATGTTTAGACAAAGGGGATACGCAAAAGTGTTTATCTTAAAAATTAAGGAAAAAGTAATTAGAGAATAAATAGGAATTATTTACCTTTATTGGCTAATACTAACAATGACAGTGCCTACTGGTAATGTCAACAATCAGTCTTGATTTGAAGTTAACAGTAAGTTATTTATCACCACGTTTAATTTGGATAATGAAGCACTAGTAAAAAGTATTCAGAAAAATTAGGATATTTTTAAAATGGATTGTGCAGCTACAGAGATGGTGGGAATAAAATCTCATATAGTGTATATAAAAGATAAATCTTTTAAGCAATTATTAGAATCAGACAAAAATAGTAATTTGAGTACATCTTATGGATGTATAGGTGGATTAAGGAAGATGGGCATGTTTAAATGTGGAAGATGTGCTCAATATCTAATAAGGGAGAATATATTATTAAAGGAAGTAGTTACCCTGTAATAGGACATTTCTCCTGTGAGTCTAAACAAGGGGTTTATGTAGCAGTGTGTCAAGTTTGCCTTGCTTTTTACGTAGGAAAAACATCATGTAGATTAAAAGAATTTATGAACACATTCAGGAGATTAAGAAAAAGAAATCTACAGATGCTATAAGTAAGCACATTCAGGGTAATCAGAAACATAAATTCACCTTCACGACAATTGAACAAGTCAGGGTGTTAGAGATATGTTTATGAATGAACATTTAGATAAAAATGAATTAATATGGCAATTGTGACTTAATGCTTTAAGTCATCCAGGGCTTAATGAGTCATGTTCAATAACACCACTTTTAAAAATTAGACACTACTATGGTTGAGAGAGTAATACTTATTGTAATTAATCATTTTTACTATTAACATTAGTGTTGTACACACACACACACACACACACACACACACACACACACACACACACACATATGGATTCACTTCAGAATCTTAAAGGCCCAAAATCCTGAATCCCAGAAGACTGAGACCAAAATCTTGAAAGTTCAAAATATTGAAAACTCAAAATACTGAATCTCATAATATCGAAAAAACACAGGACACCAATACTTACTATAGTCCAACACATGTACATACAGAAACATATTACTCTTCTCAAAGTAAAAGAAGGGGGGGCGAACCCCCTGCATTCCCCACCACCTGTTACTTAAATATATCAACTCTGAGATCGCATTCCATACAACAAAATGGCAAACATACCATTACATGCTTAATGACTGCCTGTTGTAACCTTAGTCTTGTTCCCTTCTAATTTGCTATACTGCAACATAACTAATCTTAGTGTGGTGAAGTGATATCCCGGAGTTGATATATTTAAGTAGCAGGGGGTGTGGGGGTGCAGGGGGGCTTGTCCCCCTTGCTTATAGTTGGAGAAAAGTAATATGTTTTTTTCCTTTGTTTCTGTATGTACTTGTGATGGACTATAGTAAGTGTTGGTGTCTTGTGTTTCTTCGATATATATATATATATATATATATATATATATATATATATATGTATATACATATATATATATATATATATATATATATATATATATATATATATATATATAAAACACCGACAGGCTAAAACACCAACAATGAAATCACCGACACCACAAAACCAAAAGTTAAAAACACAAAACTTCACATGCCCAAAAAACCACAATCCCGACAATCAACAAACAAAACAAATCCCCTGTCCAAAAAGCACACACACAACACACACCAAAAACCTTACAAACCTACACTAAACCTTACATACACAACTATCTATGCACTAACCTTAACCCAAACCCTAACCCTAAGGTTTGCCACTATCGCACACTCACCTAACCCGTGCCCTAACCCTAACTCACTTAACCCGCCCCTAACCCTACAGTGTCACTATCACACACTCACCTGACCCGCGCCCTATTCCTAACTCACTTAATCTGCCCCTAACCCTACAGTTCTTCATTATCACACACTTACCTTAACATGTCAGTGTTCTCAGCGTTGGGATTTTCAACTGTCGATTATCTCCGTTGTCGATCTTCCGGTGTCAGTGTTCTCGTCGTCAGCGTTGTGGACTTTCGGTGTAATCAGGTAGACCTATATATATATATATATATATATATATATATATTTATATATATATATATATATATATTTATATATATATATATATATATATATA
Organism: Protopterus annectens; assembly: GCF_019279795.1. Classification (NCBI taxonomy): domain Eukaryota; kingdom Metazoa; phylum Chordata; order Ceratodontiformes; family Protopteridae; genus Protopterus; species Protopterus annectens. The sequence continues at coordinate 859,512,742 of NC_056741.1, read as the reverse complement.
TATATATATATATATATGGGTTCACTTTGAAATCTCGAAATTCTGAAATCCCAAATTTCAGTATTTTGAAATTACATAGCCAAAACCTTCAAATCCTGAAAACCCATAACCACGAAACTCAAAATCCCGAACCTACACAACACATAGAGCACACAAACATACACGCAACTTCCCCCCACAAGCACACAGACAAACTTAGACCACATATAAGCAGGGGGGCAAGCTCCCTTGCACCACCCATGTGGGGGGCTTCACCCCCCACCTATTTATATATACTAACTCTGAAATTGCACAGACACACAAAGGCAACTCACATCCACATATTTTACAGTCCTTCGTGCACACACATCACAGTCGCAACACACACCGACATACACTAAAGCCCCTAACCAACACACTTACACATACATACATACCCAAACTAACACCTAATCATTCACACACCGCAACACCAGAAGCGCTAATTAAAAATTTCCATACTTCGGGATTTTGAATTTCACGCTTCTGGTGTTTCGAGATTTCAAGGCTTCGGTGTTATAATTTCAAAATACTGAAATTCGGGATTTCAGTATTTTGAAATTATGACCAAAACCCATATATATATATATATATATATATATATATATATATATATATATATGTGTGTGTGTGTGTGTGTGTGTGTGTATATTTTTTTTTCTTACTGTTATTATGTTGTGGAATAAGTTACATGTACAAATAATTTTGGTTTTGAGATTATTGGTCATTTTAATTGGATAATTATTCACATGACTTGGTTTAAAGTATTTAAAGATTTTAGTAATGTTGGGGTATACTTCTGAAGTTCCATTATTGTTTGAGAATGAAAGTGCTAAACTTTTAATAAATTTGAGCTTTTAAGTCAATTGGGTCCTTGTGCGTTCAGAGGTGTTTATGGTTATTCCATTTTGGTATGTTCCTAACCAGGCATGTCCAACAAATGGAATGACCACAGAGGTTCCTCACTAAAAAAATACAGGGCATAAGTAAAATGTCCTATGCAGACCACATCAAGGCCCTATCCCTGTATTCTGTCTCCTATAGGTTGTTCTCTGTCTAGCATACAGGGCATTGTCAGACCCCACTCTAATGGACCTCCTGCATATCCACAAAGCAAACTGCACCAAAATTACACATTCATTGCCTGTGATATAAATAGGATCTGCTGGAGAGACAGGTATGTATCCCAGAGACTACCCCATCCGTGTAAAGCTGAGGTCAACCCTAACCCATTCAAGTGTAATTTGGACAAGTGGATGGGGAACAGGAAATCCATCCCTTGGCTTTTCTAATGGGCACAGGCAACCTATAAATGGTTCATCTCCCAGGCCCCTGCTTGTAAAGGTTTAATCTTTTAAGTGCTTGCTTCCACTTATTAAGTGTATAAGGACTTGTCAGAGATATAAGATGCATGGATAGGCGTAAAGGCCCTTCTGGTTATTAGCCTATTAAACACCTATGAACCTATGAACATATGAAAGACCTATACAGACAAAGGCACCCAGATATGGAAAACTTCACAATACAAAAAATATGATCACAAAGGGGGAATGTAGAGCAGAAGATTAGTAAAGTAGAAGTTAAAAAAATAGGAGCTGAAGTTACGGAATACCTGCAAAGTGAAGGATTTAATGTAGAAAGTCTAACACAGGACATGTCACAGCATGATGGAAGAATGAGCCCCACAAGAAAGGAGAACCAGGGAAAGCAATAGACATCTGAAGAAGAAATATGGACACGGGAATGAAAGAGAGATTAAATATGGTGCAATATTTATACAAAGGAGAAAGCAACACTAATGAATATAAAAAAGGCAGCACCAAAGATATTTGAAGAGAAATATAGGCAAAGGCATCCAGTTGTGGAAAATTATGCAATACAAAAAAAAAAAAAAAAAAACAAAGGAGGAAAATTGAAAAGAGATTTAGTAATAGAGAAGTTAAAGAAATTGAAGCTGAAGTTATGGATTTCCTGCAAAGTGAAATATTTGGTCTAGAAAATCTAACTCTGATAACATCACAGCATGACAGAATAATGAATTCCCCAAACTAAGGAGAGATCTGTGCAGAGGGAAGCATCTGATCAATTGCCATATGAAGATACTTTGGAGCCTTCAGTCAGAAACCTTACAAAAGTTCAATTGGAGTTGCACAGCAAGGAGAGGAACATGAAACAATGGTAACTCTGAGTGCTGTCAATGTAAAGTGATAGCCCAGTGAGCTCCCATATGAAAGAGCAATGGATGACACAGGGTGAAGCTGAAGATATGGCACAAAAAGATTTTCTGGAACTTTATGGAGAATACATGCAGGAAACAGAGAATAAATAATGTGCTCTTAGTTTAGAAGAAAATGATCTAAGGGGAAAACTACTTGATTTAATATAGATTGATAGACTTATTAAGATCAAAGAAAAAAATAGACTACAGAAAGTCAAAAAGACCCAAAATGTTAGAAGTGTGACAAAACAAATGAACAAAGTAATCAAGACTGTTGATAGAAATTCATGTAGTATGAAAGAACTAAATAGGATATATTATTGTGCAGCTAAATTAATAACAGATAAAGTCTTGCCACAAAAACAAAGGGCAGTAAGGGAAAGGAAGGGGAGAAATCAAATGCCATCATGGATATTGATTACAGAAAACTATAAAGCAATTAAGACAAGAAGTGTCATTGTTAGAAAAGTACAGAAAAGGGAACGGATCAACAAAAAATACTCAGAAAGATGGAAGTCATAAAAGCATTGCACAGTATCAGAGCAGGCCAGGACCTATCATGCACTATTGCAAATAATAAACTAAAGGTATACTGCACAGGCAGAAAAATTTAGAAGATATGCAGATAAATAAAAAAGAAAATTACAAAATAAGCAATTTGTTGATGACCCAAAATGTTTTATAGAGAATTGAAAAACAAGGCAAAAGGAGTAGAAACATTACTAAAAAAGAAATAGACACACATTGGATAAATATCTATGATGGTCCTGTTCAATATAACAAAGATGAATAGCAGTAAAAGAATGAATAAAAAGTTCAAATGCATAGGATATGACATGGGATGAAGCAATGGCCAGAGAAAATGAAACAAATTTAAGAAAACCTCCTTAATGGAAAAACCCAGGCCCAGATGCAGTACCTAACTTCTTGCTAAAAGTATTAACATGTTTACATGAACATTCAGTCATGAGTAAGAACTATGTATATGCGCACCCCGAACAGATGTTAACCTGGTTAACAACAGGAGAAATGATACTACTCCTTGAGAGTGAATGTGCCAGATATTGTAAAAGCTATAGAAGAATAACTTGCCTTGCAATGATGTATAAACTATACACTGAAATTGATGTTGACAGAATTTATAGTTATTTAGAAGAAAACCCAAACATGGCAATAGAACAAAAGGGCAACAGAAGAAAGTCATATGGAACAAAAGATAATTTGCTGTTAAAGTCATAATGGAGAATTGTAAAAAGGGTACGAATCTAAGTATGTCATGGACAGACTACAAAAAAGCATTTGACTGCATCCCACATTCATGGATAAAAGAGTGCTTATAAATGTATAAGCTACACCATAACTTAATTATTATGTTACAGTAAACATGAAACAGTAGCAAACCACTTTGCAGGCATGATAAAGCACAAATAATTATCCCAGGGATAAAAATTTGAAGGGGGATATTCCAGGGTGACTCTGTCACCGCTGCTTTTTCGTCTTACCATTAGCTCATTAAGCTCCTTATAAGATTAGGTCATGGCTACAATTTGGTTTCCAGAAAACAACAAAGTGTAAAGACTTCTTATCTTCTTTTTGTAGATGATTTAAAACTGTATAGTTTATCAGATGAGGAACATAAAGCATAACTGCAAGTGGTCAAAACTTTCTTGGATGATATAAAAATGTCATTTGGTCTTGATAAATGTGTAAAAGCAACCTTTAAATCAGGAAAGATGCAGCACTAAGAATATCGTCTGGGACAGGAATGTGATATAAAAGACCTTCAGCATAAAGGCGTGTATAAATAATTGGGAACTGATGAAGGATCAATAATAAAATATGAACAATTAAAAATAAAACTTAGTAAGTAATATTTTAGAAGACTAAAATTAATACTGAAAACAGCTTTGACATCTAAGAACAAAGTCCAGGATATAAACCAATTTGCTCTTCCTGTTCTACCTTACAGCTTTAGGGTGACTGTCTGGCACCAAAAAGGCATTGGATCAGTTATGTAGGAAACAAGAAAAATGCTTCATGCTTATCAAATGATTTATAAAACTCAGAGTATACCAAAATTATGTATCCCCTGTTCTGAAAGAGATATCGGCCTTTGTGAAATTGATATGTATAGATTGGCAATTGTAGGAGTGCATACAAATCTGCTGACCTCACAAGATCCAAACATGCAGAAAGTTTTAAAATATAAGTAGAACTAGTCAAAGGTGACTTCCATTCTTAGCATAGCAGAAGCATATTGGTGTCAAGTGGGAATGGAAATTAAAATAGAAGTAGATTTAAATCGGGCAGTAACTGAATGTGCCAAAAAAACAAAAGAAATAATATAAGGTTATGGATCAGATGAGAAGGCAAGAAATGTGGAAAATGCATAAATATAGTTGCAAGTACAGAAAACTCCTGGAACATCCTCATGTCGATCAGAATCAAATGCAGGAATGGCTAAGAAGAGGGAAGTTAAACCAAAAGACAAAAGGTTAATATTGGCAGCCTAGAATAGTGGACTAAGTACATTCTGGTTTACAAAGTCCATTGAATGTGTAGGAGAAACAGGCAAATGCAGATTTTGCAAAACAGAATTAGAAAAAGTCGCAGATCTTGTTGCTCGGTGTGACACACTAATGGCAGAAAGCCTATATACTGAAAGGCATAATAATGTGGAAAGACTGTTGTATTGGGTTGTGCAAACACTATAATATTTAAGTAGCTGAGAAGCATTGGAAACAGGATCCACAAAGCATTATAGAAAATGATGAAGTTTGTATCACATAGGATGACCCATTACCAACAGTTCAAAAAACAGATGCGAGAAAAACAAATATTGTAGTCCAGGAAAAGACAAAAGTTGCATCGATCATTGAAATTGCTACACCCAGTGATTATAGTGTCTTACAAAGAAACACAAAATCATAAAATACTAGGATCTGCAGACAGAAACAAGGGCACTACAGAAGAAGGATACCCAGACAGTTCCAATAGTATTAGGTGCAATGAATTTCATAAAAAAATAATTTACAGTCGTATTTAGATATGTTACTGGTATAAGTAACTCTGTATAAACTGCAGAAGGAATCAGTTCTCGGCACATTGCTGATGCTGCGAAGAGCACTTTTGTCTAACAAAGATCAAAACAATACTAATTTTGTGAATTTTAATCATTTCCATTCCCATGATGGTATTAGAATCCCAAAAGTCTTGGGGAAATTATGAAAATGCAGGGTGTAAGATTATTCAGGGAAAATGTGCATTATATTTCATAAAGCTAGGATGATGAACTTAGGGATAACCTGAGTATTGCCATACAAAAAGAACAATTGCAAAGAGAATGCTATAAAAAAGAAGTATGAAGAGGTACTTACTTAGTGGAATTTGAATGAGAAGTGGTGCAAAATGTGGAGAGCATTATAAGATACAAGTAATAGCAAAAATGCAAAAAAACATACCATGAGTTGCTGAGAATAAGCAATGTATGCCTACACTAGAAGAAACAGTGGTATTAATACTTTCCAGGAGAAGAAATGGTACTGTAGGTTATTGGCCCATTCACTAACAAATGCTGATGTGAATATATACACTATGCTCCAGACTGCCATATCAGAGCATTACTTTCAGAGATCATTTCTCTGAGGATTTGTAAAGGGAAGACTCTCAGAAGAAAATTGAAAATAATAGAATTTATAGACAGAGCGGGAAAGAAAGAATATATGGGCTCAGGTTTTATGCTATTTGACATCAAAATCTTTTACTTCTACCTCTGTAAAATCTTAGAATGTATAAATTTAACTACTGTACATGTATAAATGTAAATAGAAATGTCATTTATCTGTGTTTAACTAGAACTAAGCATAATGCAATGTAAACAAATGGAGCTTTTCTTCCCGAGCCACCAGTGAAAATAGTATTACCCAGCCGGACTTTCCCGGTAAACAAATACAAACAGACAAACAACTATTTATATTTATTTATTGACATTTGTGACCGGAAAGTTCACTGGGGTAATGACACATTTTCAGTGGAGGCCCAGGGAGAAAAGCTCCATACAATCACAGAAATTTTTACATAACATCAGCTTAACTTTGAGAGTCAAGAAAGTTTTTACACAATACAAATTGAAGTAGATATACAAGACAAATACATATTATAGAGGTATACAATACAAGAAAATAAACACAGTGTGTTAGATTTTTAGTAAGTCTGTTTGTATATTCTCATAAGTAAGAATATTGTTTAATCAATTCTGTTTATTCAGCCACAGAAATAAAGAAAGCAAGAGAGACTGGATACGAAGACAGATAGTATAAACTGCAACTATATTAAGTTAGTAAAAGTATTTGTAGTGTATAGTGACCAAAACATTTAAGGTGGTTTAATTATATGACTACAAGAACAGACAAGGTTATTGAGATGGTGTTCTTTTAATGCAAATGTAAATGTTTTTAAAGAGTCTGGATGAGTAACAGAGAGGAAATCTGCCAAGGGGTGGGAAATCCAGTTAAGCAGGGTTAGACGGGTGTGCTCACTGGGAAATTGTGAGCAAAAGCTGTAAGAGGGGAAAAAATGTTAGGACAGGGGTATTAGGAGGAATGTAGGACAGAAGATATATGGCTGCTAAGGAAGTGTCTCAGTGTAGTAATAGCAGAACTAGACAGAGAGGATAGCAGACAGGGTTGCTAATAAATAAGGGCTTTGAGGGAGTGAAGCAACAAGAAAAATGAGGGGGTTGTGAGAAAGGAAAACAGGAGTCTCTAAGATAAGGGAGATAGATTAATACAGCAGAAGTAGCAGAAATTAGGCAGAAGTAGAACACAATATATACAGTAAGTCATTTTACAAAATGCCATCAATAGACATTGGTTACTGTAAGCCCTTTAAGGGAGTTATGCAAGTTTAAGAATAAAAACACAACAGTACATATCAGTTAACTTAAGTAAAATTAGCTCTACAAACAAAGCAGCTTAAGTAGACATGAAGCAGTAAGCAGAACACTGTATAGCAAGTAAAAAACACTTTACACAATGCACCCTATAGTAAATGCACTATTCTCTTCAGTTAACATTTCTTCAGTATATTTGCTGTAACTAACAAAGTAGATACAACAGAGACCAGCCGCCCCAGAAATACTTGCATAGAAAGCAGTATATCAGTTACAGCAGTACCCAGAAAAAAAAATAAAAATAAACACGTATGGGTAATGCTTTAAACAGCGGTTGTGAAAATTGGAACTCGAGTTACAAAAAACCTTGTGGTTACAGTTGGATGTTAAAGAACCTTACAATTGCAACTGAAAGAGGCAGACCACACGGCACAGTTTTATTTAAGCAGTTAGCACTGTAGCAACCAGAAAAAAAAATAGCATTGGAAAACTTGGATGGAAAAAGAATGTTGGTAGTATGGTCACTCATATCCTAAGCCTGGAAGATATCATCAACATTGGAAGAGTGCTGTGCAGCACAAAAAATGTATAGCAAAACTCAACAGTTTAAAGCATCCTGTAAAACCCAGTATAACAAAAGCAGTGTACAGACAATAAGAAGTACAGAATATTCTAACAATAACAGCTTTACATATAACAAGTGGCATGCACACTTACTCAGGGATCAGAGGATAATTCCCTTCATAAGGATGAAAAGGCTGTTTGAACATGGTGCCAGTTGTTGAGGGCGACTAAGTAACATCAGAGAGGAGGTTGATCACAGAGGAGGGGCAGATGCAGTCTAAGTAGTAGGCAAAGGATGAAGGGAAATGTAGTCAAAATACAGTAGCAATGGGACACAAGATAGTACAGCAGAAAGATTAATTACACTAATAGTTTCCCTGCAGGTGAGAAGAATGCTTGTATTTCTTGCCACGAGGAAGCTGCCAAAGGGTGGGAGATCCACTTAAGCAGGGTTAGTCGCGTGTGCTCACTGGGAAATTGCGAACAGCAGTCAGGGAGCAGAGGAAATTCCCTTCATAAGGATGAAAAGGCTGTTTAAACTAAATAAGCAAATAAATAAATAAATAAAATACCTTTTGGAATGATAAGTTGGCTCATTCTGTTTTGTAAGATATGTCACTGGGAAAGCCTACTGAACACAAGTATCTCTTTTCCTGGGGTGACCTGGGATTCTGAGAAATGATTGGTCAAGTGATTTGCTTAGTCACTCAGTAGGCAGATGGAGGAGAAAGGAGTTAAACCATGTACCACTGACCACAGAAGCAGCTCATTAACAACTCTGAAGACCCTTATCCATGGAAATTACAGGCCTTGCACAGCAATCCTTCACAAAGAATAGCAATGAATCAGAGACTATCACACAGGTTAAAGGTGGGAAGAAGTATTTGCCTGTGATAATCCCATTCCTCTTCACTATTCTTATTGGTAACAAAAGTCTTATCACAGAAGGTTAATAAAATGTTGAAGGTGGAATGTAGGGAAGACGCTTTTGTAGATATCAATATGTTGTCAAATAGTTGTGCTTTGGGCTTCTCTACAAATGAAAAGTGGCAAGATCATCAAGTGACAGCTGTTCTATCTGCCTGAACACAGCCCGTCAGATTTGCCTTTGGTCACAGGTCATGTCAGTGAGATGTAGGTAGTGCAGAATCATTATTTATGCAAGATGTCTGTGTGTTATATTAAAGGATTCCTCCTTTCCCACTGTTATACAACTGTTTAATTAGTGAACGTTAAGTAAGAGGGATGCAGAGTGCTTGCTGTCCTTTGAAAATTGTTTTTTTAATGTGTGTAGGTGGTTTTAGGTGAATCTCTTTCTAGATCAGCTGAGACTGAGTAATTGTTTTTCAAGTGACCATGCCTTGACTGTTCATACCAGAAGTCATGCTGACATGTAGGGAGGACCTAGCAAAAATGCGGGAGGAGTTCCTATGGTTTAACAAATGGCAGGACTGAAGCTTCAATTCACAAAATTGGTAGTAGTCTTTACTGGGGTGAGGGAGAAATTGTAAGATGACCTGGATCTCCAACTACATAATAGAAGACCAAAACATTTGGGAATCAGTGTATATTCTAATGTTTCAGGAAACCCAGGACTTTTGATTGAAATTCCATACTGATATGAGGTAGTGTGGAATATTTTGAGACAATGACTTATGCTGTTATAATGCATATTACTTCCATATAAGCAGTTCTCCTTCTTCAAGATTATTCCATATGTAACTGTTCAGCACTCGTACAACAAATGACACAAACCCCCATAGAAATGGAGACATCAAAATATAATACTTCAGATGAGAGGCAAGCAATTCCAAAATACATTTTGCATACACTTACTAAGTGGTCCTTTAGTCTGCAGTCTAGGTTCCTCATGGAAAAGGGGAGCATGAACATTATGGATTTCATCCAACCTTTATTTATTTATTTCCAGTTTGTTGACCGGGGATAATGGGCTGTGTTGAGTTTGTGTTCATTGGAGGTCTGGGGAGAAAAGCTCCACAGTAATATAGAAGTTAAACAGTACAAAAAACAGTAAAATCATAAAGTAGTGTTATACAATTATAATACTGGGTCTTTAACACATTGTAACATGTATAGAAATTCAAAAGCACATGGAAAGTAATATACATTGGCATTTACAGATCAAGTTTTAGTGATTAGCCAATTATAAACATTGTTTTAATTAGCATATAGAAGATTTTTTTTTACTGGATGCTAGGCAGGACTGGAGTTAAGGCATATATATATTAGGTAATGAGGCAAGTACAGAGAAGAGTTAAAAAGTTTCAAGGGGGACGGTTAGTAGATGATTGGGAGCAAGTACAGTTCCAGGTAGTAGAAAAGTAAGTATGTAGAGAAGATTTAAAATGGACAAGGTTATGTATGGTTCTTAGGGATAATGGGAGAGCTAACAGGACGACTCTCCAATTGACATTTGTAGTCATTATTTACAAATGACATTGTATGAAGAAGTTAACATTTTGAGGGCAGCAAATAAAAAAAAAAGAAAGGGATCTAATTAAAGGGTGCCCCCATTAGTACTGCTCGACTGTTATAGAACTGATCTACCACTAGCAGGTCATTGTGGGCAGCTGTGTAAGCCATTTACTAACTGGATGGGGAGGGACTATCCTCATATTATATACTTCTGCATCCAATAACAAATTCCAAAACACTTTTGGCAGGGATAAACTACAGGAGTTGATATGAGTAAAGAGGAGGGAGGTACAAATATACCAGTAGAAGTCTGGGCCTTAACATTCTGTTCTGATACACACATCACAAAAAGTAATGCTTAAAGCTAGATGTTCAGCAATCAGAAGCAGAATCTTCTCCCAATATTCCAGTTAACAAACTAAGTAAATTTTTGCAAATGACAAAGTAAATGGCTACATTTGATATCTGATAAGAAACAAGAGAGAGAGAGAGAGAAAGACTTAACTCCCAAGAAGCTAACAAATAATGCCCCAAACATATAAATAGACAAATCTTAACATCCAGATTTATACTAAACAAAACTATGAAGGAAATCCTAATTGAAATGAGGGGTCACTGAAGCTTACATCAAGAATGCATCTGCAGTCAATCATCCATGTTGTAAGTTTATATATTATTAACATGTATTATTATTGATTTGGTTTTATGCCTTATATTTAAATTAAACAAGATTCTTTTAGTATATTTTGGATTTCCTATGGTATTTGAGGCAGTTTTATTATTAACAATATGTGAGGGTTGTATTTACATTGGTTTTATGTACTATTGTTTTATGTCTTTAAAATTCAAAGATGGTATAATTAATCAGGTGGTATAAAAGGCGAGTATTTTAAAGTATTTAAGGCATATGTTTTGAATTATTCAGTGTTCTGATGAAATCTATGTTGGGTAGATGAATGCGCTCAACCATCTTTTTGTGTTTTAATAAAGAAGTTATTTGTGAAACTATCGTGGATCGTGGTTCAGTCCTGGGAACTGTATTTGGTTCTGTGCTGTTATTTCATGTTGTAAGTTTGCAAAAGGATGCTCTGCAGGACCTTTCTTGTTCCATGTAAACATCCGTCTGTAATTAAATGTAAATGCTATATCCATTAAACATATTACAGTATTGATGTGTCAAGCTTCTATCAAAAAGAACAGATGCTTACATAAATATATTGACATAAACATGTTAAGCTATGTATAAAAATGCAGCTCAGTACAGCAATTATGGAGAATAAATATTTCAAGGTAGGTACATTCCCTCATGCAGGGAGATTTTGTAGTTTCCACTGTTGGCAATCTGTACATATGGTTTACTGTTTGCTGCAAAGCCATGTTAAGAATATCTTCTGGTTTCCAGGATGCAGCTCCTGCCTGAGAAGCTGTAACAGATGTTATATAGCAGCTATCTATAATTATCATTGGTCCCTTGTGAAATTAACAGCTCTAGAGCAACGTTTTGTAATTAGCACTGGTCCCGTGTCAAATTATCCGCTCTAATATAGCAAATTTCTATGACAGTCATGGGTCCCTTGTGAAATATGATTTGTATCCTTAAAGTATATAATTAGTGAAGACTGATGCTTTTCTGCTTCAGGTAACTCATTATCAGCACAAAAGGCTTTTTGCAAACTCACCAGTCCCGATTATTGAATTTCAGTATATGTCACTCTGGAAGAGACAGTCACCTGCAACAAACATGCTCTTTATACTTGTTTCTGGCAGTTATTTACATTTCTTACTGCCATGGCTCATGGTCTCATCTGCAGAGCACTAGGCTTAGTTTCAAAACTCTCTGATCTTGCTACATCATGAAGCCTTGTAGTTCTGGTCACTATACCATTTCTGAAACCTGCTACTAGAGAAAAATTACATTGCATCTTGTTCCTTAACATTATCTGAAAGGCTCAACATGTTGACACTATTCTGACCCACATTTGTTTTCTAATCTTCTAAATGCTGTAATGTTGGTGAGGCAAAAATTCCACGTGCTTTTCTACCTTTGTCATACTGCCATCAGCAGCTGCTGCAGCTCTCTTCAAGTGGGAAATTGGAGCAGAAGAAGCTAACATTTCTTTAATTGCCATAAACTGGTGCTCACTCCACACCTG